>NC_135831.1:7185911-7221745 GCF_964213995.1 Mustelus asterias
ATTGGCCATGCTAAATTGTCCCTTAGTGTCCAAAGATGTGCGGGTTAGGTGGATTGGCCGTGCTAAATTGCCCCTTAGTGTCCAAAGATGTGTAGGTTAGGGTGGATTGGCCATGCTAAATTGTCCCTTAGTGTCCAAAGATGTGTAGGTTAGGGTGGATTGGCCATGCTAAATTGCCCCTTAGTGTCCAAAGATGTGCGGGTTAGGTGGATTGGCCGTGCTAAATTGTCCCTTAGTGTCCAATGATGTGCAGGTTAGGTGGATTGGCCATGCTAAATTGTCCCTTTGTGTCCAAAGATGTGCAGGTTAGGTGGATTGGCCGTGCTAAATTGCCCCTTAGTGTCCAAAGATGTGCAGGTTAGGTGGATTGGCCTTGCTAAATTACCCCTCAGTGTCCAAAGATGTGCAGGTTAGGTGGATTGGCCATGCTAAATTGCCCCTTAGTGTCAGCTGGGGTAAATGTATGGCCTTCTGGGGATAGGGCCTGGGTGGGATTGTGGTTGGTGCAGACTCGATGGGCCAAATGGCCTCCTTCTGCACTGTAGGCATTCTATGATTCTGTGATTGAAAGCTTCAAGGTTCTAGGTGTCCATATCACCAACAACCTGTCCAACTCTCTCCACACCGACACAATCTCTCCTCAATGTCAACAAAACGAAGGAGATTGTCATCGACTTCAGGAAGCGTAAAGGAGAACATGCCCCTGTCGACATCAACAGGGATGAAGTAGAAAGGGTCAAGAGCTTCAAGTTTTTAGGTGTCCAGATCACCAACAACCTGTCCTGATCCCCCCCATGCCGACACTATCGTTAAGAAAGCCCCACCAATGCCTCTACTTTCTCAGAAGACTAAGGAAATTTGGCATGTCAGCTACGACTCTCACCAACTTTTACAGATGCTCCATAGAAAGCATTCTTTCTGGTTGTATCACCTAACCAGCACATCTTTGGACTGCGGGAGGAAACCGGAGCACCCGGAGGAAACCCACACAGACACGGGGAGAACGTGCAGACTCCGCACAGACAGTGACCCAAGCCAGGAATCGAACCCGGGTCCCTGGCGCTGTGAGGCAGCAGTGCGAACCACTGCGCCACCAGATGTATCACAGCTTGGTCTGGGCTCCTGCTCTGCGCAAGACCGCAAGGAACTACAAAAGGTCGTGAATGTAGCCCAATCCATCACGCAAACCAGCCTCCCATCCATTGACTCTGTCTACACTTCCCGCTGCCTCGGGAAAAGCAGCCGGCATAATCAAGGAGCCCCACGCACCCCGGACATTCTCTCTTCCACCTTCTTCCGTCGGGAACAAGATACAAAAGTCTGAGGTCACGCACCAACCGACTCAAGAACAGCTTCTTCCCTGCTGCTGTCAGACTTTGCATTAAGTTGATACTGTTTATAGAGCGCAGAATGCAGTGTTACGGTCATAGCTAGGGTGTAGAGAAAGATCAACTTAATGCGAGGTAGGTCCATTCAAAAGTCTGACAGCAGCAGGGAAGAAGCTGTTCTTGAGTCGAGAGAGAGAGAGAGAGAGAAGAGGAGGGAGAGAGAGAGGAGAGGAGGGAGAGAGAGAAAAAAAAGAGAGAGCGAGCAAGGGAGAGTGAGACAGAGAGAGCGAGGGAGAGAGAGAGGGAAAGAGAGAGGGAGGGAGAGAGAAAGGGAGATAGAGAGCGAGGGTGAGAGAGAGACACACTGAGAGAGCGAGGGAGAGAGGGGGGAAAGAGAGAGAGCGAGAGAGAGAGAGCGAGCGAGCGAGGGAGAGAGGCAGAGAGAGAGTGTGGAAGAGAGAGGGAAAGAGAGAGAGAAAGAGAGTGAGCGAGCGTAGGAGAGAGAGAAAGATAGAGAGAGAGAAGAGAGAGACTGAGGGAGAGAGGGAGAGAGAGAGAAGAAGTGTGAGCGAGTGTGGGAGAGGGGGAGAGAGAGAGAAAGTGAGGGAGAGAGGGGGGAAAGAGAGCGAGGGAGAGAGAAAAATAGCGAGAGCAAACGAGGAAGAGAGATGGTGAGAGAGGGAAAGAGAGAGAGTGAGTGAGGGAGAGAGAGAGAAAGAGGGAGGGCGAGAAAGTGAGTGACAGAGAGAGAAAGGGAGAGCGAGAGAAGGAAAGTGAGTGAGTGCGGGAGAGAGAAACAGGGAGAGACAGAGAGTGATTGAGGGAGAGAGAGAGAGAGAGGGTGAGAGAGAGAAGGAGAGTGAGCCAGTTTGGGAGAGAGGGAGTGTGTGTGAGAGAGAGAGAGAGAGATTGAACAAGCATGGGAAGGAGAAAGAGAGAAAGAGAACGGCTGAGGGAGAGATGAGAGAGAGAGAGAAAAAGAGTGAGAGAGAGAGAGAGCGGAGATAGTGTGGAGATAGGAGAGACAAGGGAGAGGGGAGGACATGTGGGGGAGACAGGAGATGGAGACGGGTTGGGGAATGGGGAGGGGATGGAGGAGGGGAGGGGATGGGGGGGGAGGGCAATGTCCGGGCCTCCCCTCTTATGCAAAGGTTCCTGATTGGTAAAGGGTTCAAAGGTTACAGGGAAAAGGCGGGGGAATGGGATTAGAGACATATCTGCCATGATCAAATGGCGGAACAGACTCGATGGGCCGAATGGCCTAATTAGGCTCCTGTACCTTATGGTCTTATAGAATCCCGACAGTGCAGAAGGAGGTCATTCGGCCCATCGAATCTGCACTGACCCCAACCCCACCCAGTCTCTATTCCCGTAACCTCACAAATTTACCCTGCTAATCCCCTGACACACGTTTCCAAAGATGTGCAGGTTAGGTGGATTGGCCATGCTAAATTGCCCCTTAGTGTCCAAAGATGTGCAGGTTAGGTGGATTGGCCATGCTAAATTGCCCCTTAGTGTCCAAAGATGTGCAGGTTAGGTGGATTGGCCATGATAAATTGCCCCTTAGTGTCCAAAGATGTGCAGGTTAGGTGGATTGGCCATGCTAAATTGCCCCTTAGTGTCCAAAGATGTGCAGGTTAGGTGGATTGGCCATGCTAAATTGCCCCTTAGTGTCCAAAGATGTGCAGGTTAGGTGGATTGGCCATGCTAAATTGCCCCTTAGTGTCCAAAGATGTGCAGGTTAGGTGGATTGGCCATGCTAAATTGCCCCTTAGTGTCCAAAGATGTGCAGGTTAGGTGGATTGGCCATGCTAAATTGCCCCTTAGTGTCCAAAGATGTGCAGGTAAGGGTGGATTGGCCATGCTAAATTGCCCCTTCGTGTCCAAAGATGTGCAGGTAAGGGTGGATTGGCCATGCTAAATTGCCCCTTAGTGTCCAAAGATGTGCAGGTTAGGTGGATTGGCCATGCTAAATTGTCCCTTAGTGTCCAAAGATGTGCAGGTTAGATGGATTGGCCATGCTAAATTGCCCCTTAGTGTCCAAAGATGTGCAGGTAAGGGTGGATTGGCCATGCTAAATTGCCCCTTCGTGTCCAAAGATGTGCAGGTTAGGCGGATTGGCCATGCTAAATTGCCCCTTAGTGTCCAAAGATGTGCGGGTTAGGTGGATTGGCCATGCTAAATTGCCCCTTAGTGTCCAAAGATGTGCAGATTAGGTGGATTGGCCATGCTAAATTGTCCCTTAGTGTCCAAAGATGTGCAGGTTAGATGGATTGGCCATGCTAAATTGCCCCTTAGTGTCCAAAGATGTGCAGGTAAGGGTGGATTGGCCATGCTAAATTGCCCCTTAGTGTCCAAAGATGTGCAGGTTAGGTGGATTGGCCATGCTAAATTGTCCCTTAGTGTCCAAAGATGTGCAGGTTAGATGGATTGGCCATGCTAAATTGCCCCTTAGTGTCCAAAGATGTGCAGGTTAGGTGGATTGGCCATGCTAAATTGTCCCTTAGTGTCCAAAGATGTGCAGGTTAGATGGATTGGCCATGCTAAATTGCCCCTTAGTGTCCAAAGATGTGTAGGTTAGGGTGGATTGGCCATGCTAAATTGCCCCTTAGTGTCCAAAGATGTGCTGGTTAGGCGGATTGGCCATGCTAAATTGCCCCTTAGTGTCCAAAGATGTGCAGGTTAGGTGGATTGGCCATGCTAAATTGCCCCTTAGTGTCCAAAGATGTGCAGGTTAGGTGGATTGGCCATGCTAAATTGCTCGCTGGTCTCTGTTGCCTATCTGGGTCACGTAACTCTGTTGTGGGTGTTGAATTTGATTGTTGGCGATGCCAGCGTGGGGTTTTCATTCTCCTGTGGTGAACACAGAGCAGGACAATGCTCACACTGTCGAGGCCAGCCCCGGTTTGAGTCTGCACAGAGCCAGTGATCTGAGTAATTATCATCCCATTATTTACCACCAGTTTCATGTCCCAGTCACTCTGTATTCAGTCAGAGGCCTTTGATCAGCCAGTAATTTAAAAGTGCATTGTGAAGGGGGCGGGAAGCCGGTAGATTAGGCTGCGTGAGTCACTGGCGTAGCCTGGCACCGTGTGAATGCCAACTCCAGCTGCCCGAGGCATTCCGAGACACGCCCACTGTTCTTTCACTACTCATTCCCCTTTTGTCGAAATCGATGCTTGTGTCTGTCCGAGGAGGGCACAGTGGGTTAGCACTGCTGCCTCGCAGCGCCAGGGACCCGGGTTCGATTCCCAGTTCGGGTCAATGTCTGTGCGGAGTCTGCACGTTGTCCCCGTGTCTGCGTGGGTTTCCTCCGGGTGCTCCGGTTTCCTCCCACAGTCTGAGAGACGTGCTGGTTAGGTGGATTGGCCGTGCTAAATTGCCTCTTCGTGTCCAAAGATGTGCAGGTTAGATGGATTGGCCATGCTAAATTGCCCCTTAGTGTCCAAAGGTGTACAGGTTAGGGTGGATTGGCCATGCTAAATTGCCCCTTAGTGTCCAGAGATGTGTAGGTTAGGTGGATTGGCTGTGCTAAATTGCCCCTTAGTGTCCAAAGATGTGCAGGTTAGGTGGATTGGCCATGCTAAATTGCCCCTTAGTGTCCAAAGATGCGCAGGTTAGGTGGATTGGCTGTGCTAAATTGCCCCTTAGTGTCCAAAGATGTGCAGGTTAGGTGGATTGGCCATGCTAAATTGCTCCTTAGTGTCCAAAGATGTGCCGGTTAGATGGGTTGGCCATGCTAAATTCAGTCTGCTAAACCTTTGCTGCATTCCCCCCAGAACCATGGAAGCCCAACAATGCAGAAAGAGGCCATTCAGCCCATCGAATCTGCACCGACTCTCACACATAGCATCCCACCCAGGCCCTATCCCCGTAACCTTGTGTATTTAGCATGGCCAACCTGCCTAACCTGCACGTCTTTGGACACTAAGGGGCAATTTAGCTTGGCCAATCCGCCTAACCGGCACATCTTTGGACACTAAGGGGCAATTTAGCATGGCCAATCCGCCTAACCCGCACATCTTTGGACACTAAGGGGCAATTTAGCATGGCCAATCCGCCTAACCTGCACATCTTTGGACACTAAGGGGCAATTTAGCATGGCCAATCCACCTACCCTGCGCATCTTTGGACACGAAGGGCAATTTAGCATGGCCAATCCACCTAACCCGCACATCTTTGGACACTAAGGGGCAATTTAGCATGGCCAATCCACCCTAACCTGCACATCTTTGGACACGAAGGGGCAATTTAGCATGGCCAATCCACCTAACCTGCACATCTTTGGACACTAAGGGGCAATTTAGCATGGCCAATCCGCCTAACCTGCACATCTTTGGATACTAAGGGGCAATTTAGCATGGCCAATCCGCCTAACCTGCACATCTTTGGACACTAAGGGGCAATTTAGCATGGCCAATCCACCTAACCTGCACATCTTTGGACACTAAGGGGCAATTTAGCATGGCCAATCCACCTAACCCGCACATCTTTGGACACTAAGGGACAATTTAGCACGGCCAATCCACCCTAACCTGCACATCTTTGGGATTTCCCCCTCACTTCCCTCCACCCCCAGCCCATCCCTAATTCTCCCACAAGAGGAGGTTTTCACAGTCACTTCATTGCCGTGTTAATGTCAGCGACGCTGATAAGTAAAATTTTAAAAACCCGCCTTCCACAGGTGTTTTTGGAACTGAACCTTCCGGATCTTGTGGCTCTCCGTCAGGCTCTTCCGTTTGTCAAAAGGGCTGCAGCAGGGTGAATGGGCCGAATGGCGTCCTCTGGCGTGCGGCGCGCTGGGACACGCGGGACGTCGGCACGGAGAACCGCGTCGGAGGGCAAGCTCGGGACCCGGGGAAAGTCTGAAGAGAAATTCAGGCAGTGAAGAGCCACTCAGCTGGCTGGCCTGGGAATCACGAATCTCTCTCTCTCTCTCGCTCTGTCTCTCTCTCTCTCCGTCCCTCCTTCCCCCCCCCTCCCCCCCCCCCCCCCCCCCCACTCCTTCCCCCACCGACAGTGAGAACGATACCCCAAGGAGCACAGACTGTAAAAAGAAAGTCTGGCTTTCAGATGAGAGGTACCCGTTTAATGGGTTTTGTCAGGGTGCCAACTCGAGAAGTGGCTGGCAACTTGGCCACTCTCCAAGCTGGTGTTTCAGCCTGGATTATTGTCAAGCTTCCTCACAGGGCCCCCCGTGGGATGAATACCTGCTATTCCTTTCTCTTTTTCTTTAATTCCCCCTTCCCCTCTCGCGTTTCAAGTCTCTCTCGTCCGACGCGCCCCCCCCCCCTCCCCTGCCCCCCCCCCCCCCCCCCCCCCCCGCCCCGCGTCTCCCTCCTCATGAATTCTGACCCCGACCAGACGCACGCCCGGGGAGCGGCAGGTGGCCACGTGGCACCCTCGGGCCTAGTCAGCCAGGTCGAAGCCTGAACCGGGCCTCAGCGCCGTTTGGCGGCCCTTGGTGTTTGCGACCTTTGAGGTAAGGAACCTTATCAATTTCCGCCTCGAAATCGTCAAACTGACGCCTCACGGACCGGGGATCCGGGTTCGATTCCCGGCTCGGGTCACTGTCTGTGCGGAGTCTGCACTTTCTCCCCCCCCCCGTGTCCGCGTGGGTTTCCTCCGGGTGCTCCGGTTTCCACTCACAGTCCGAAAGATGTCCATGTTCGGGGGATTGGCCACGCTAAGTTAGAACATAAGAACATTAGAAATAGGAGCAGGAGTAGGCCATCTAGCCCCTCGAGCCTGCCCCGCCATTCAATAAGATCATGGCTGATCATCTGAAGTGGATCAGTTCCACTTACCCGCCTGATCCCCATAACCCCTAATTCCCTTACCGATCAGGAATCCATCTATCCGTGATTTAAACATATTCAACGAGGTAGCCTCCACCACTTCAGTGGGCAGAGAATTCCAGAGATTCACCACCCTCTGAGAGAAGAAGTTCCTCCTCAACTCTGTCCTAAACTTTATTTTGAGGCTGTGCCCTCTAGTTCTAGTTTCCTTTCTAAGTGGAAAGAATCTCTCCACCTCTACCCTATCCAGCCCCTTCATTATCTTATAGGTCTCTATAAGATCCCCCCTCAGCCTTCTAAGTTCCAATGAATACAAACCCAATCTGCTCAGTCTCTCCTCATAATCAAGAAATCATAGAAACCCTACAGTGCAGAAGGAGGCCATTCGGCCCATCGAGTCGGCACCGACCACAATCCCACCCAGGCCCTATCCCCCCATATTTACCCGCTAATCCCTCTAACTACGTATCTCAGGGACAATTTTTAACCTGGCCAATCAACCTAACCCGCACATCTTTGGACTGTGGGAGGAAACCGGAGCACCCGGAGGAAACCCATGCAGACACAAGGAGAATGTGCAAACTCCACACAGACACTGACCCGAGCTGGGAATCGAACCCGGGACCCTGGAGCTGTGAAGCAGCAGTGCTAACCACTGTGCTACCGTGCCGTCCCATCAACACCCCTCATCTCTGGTGTCAACCTGGTGAACCTTCTCTGCACTCCCTCCAAGGCCAATATATCCTTCCGCAAATAAGGGGACCAACACTGCATACAGTATTCCAGCTGCGGCCTCACCAATGCCCTGTACAGTGCCCCTTAATGTCCAAAGATGTGCAGGTTAGGTGGATTGGCCATGCTAAATTGCCCCTTTGCGTCCAAGGATGTGAAGGCTGGGTGGATTGGCCGTGCTAAATTGCCCCTTGGTGTCCAATGATGTGTAGATTAAGTGGATTGTCCATGCTAAGTTGCCCCTTCGTGTCCAAGGATGTGCAGGTTAAGTGGATTGGCCATGCTAAATTGCCCCTTAGTATCCAAAGATGTGCAGGTTAGGGGGATTGGCCATGCTAAATTGCCCCTTAATGTCCAAAGATGTGCAGGTTAGGTGGATTGGCCATGCTAAATTGCCCCTTAGTGTCCAAAGATGTGCAGGTTAGGTGGATTGGCCATGCTAAATTGCCCCTTAGTGTCCAAAGATGTGCAGGTCAGGTGGATTGGCCATGCTAAATTGCCCCTTAGTGTCCAAAGATGTGCAGGTTAGGTGGATTGGCCATGCTAAATTGCCCCTTAGTGTCCAAAGATGTGCAGGTTAGGGGGATTGGCCATGCTAAATTACCCCTTAGTGTCCAAAGATGTGCAGGTTAGGTGGATTGGCCATGCTAAATTGCCCCTTAGTGTCCAAAGATGTGCAGGTTAGGCGGAATGGCCAACTATTGAAGCATCTTTCCTGTCAATGGCCTGCTGGTGTCTGAAGCCTGTCTGAAGGCCGCCTTCTCTCTAACGGAGCCTGTTTAGGGACCTCCTGCCTCCCAGCTGGGCCCGGCTTGCGGGGGGACCTCCTGGGCTGTGTTGCCTGCAGATAAATATCTGAGGTAATTGAAACAGCGCACGTTGGGGGCCGAGGGAATTGGGGGATTGTGGGTCGGCCACTGTGTCCGCAGCTGGTATCTTGATGTGGGCTAACAAGGGGAAACTGTTGATGAGCCATTTAAGGACTGGAATGTATCACAATCTAATCTGCAAATTAAAACTATTTCTAAAGAAAACATTCACAGCTGCCAACATCTGCTGCCTTGAGGAAGCTCTCCCGCTCCGGGTCAGGACAGAGATTGAACCATTGCCAGGAAAAGAAGGCTCAGGAATAGCTTGCACAGATGTTCGCAGCTTCCCAGGGAACTGAACTGAAGCGATTTCTCCACCCCTGCGCTGATTCCCTCTCGGTCTCCTTCTCTGCCTCACTCCTAGAACATAGAACATAGAACAGTACAGCACAGAACAGGCCCTTCGGCCCACGATGTTGTGCCGAGCTTTATCTGAAACCAAGATCAAGCTATCCCACTCCCTATCATCCTGGTGTGCTCCATGTGCCTATCCAATAACCGCTTAAATGTTCCTAAAGTGTCTGACTCCACTATCACTGCAGGCAGTCCATTCCACACCCCAACCACTCTCTGCGTAAAGAACCTACCTCTGATATCCTTCCTATATCTCCCACCACGAACCCTATAGTTATGCCCCCTTGTAATAGCTCCATCCACCCGAGGAAATAGTCTTTGAACGTTCACTCTATCTATCCCCTTCATCATTTTATACACCTCTATTAAGTCTCCCCTCAGCCTCCTCCGCTCCAGAGAGAACAGCCCTAGCTCCCTCAACCTTTCCTCATAAGACCTACCCTCCAAACCAGGCAGCATCCTGGTAAATCTCCTCTGCACTCTTTCCAGCACTTCCACATCCTTCTTATAGTGAGATGACCAGAACTGCACACAATATTCCAAATGTGGTCTCACCAAGGTCCTGTACAGTTGCAGCATAACCCCACGGCTCTTAAACTCCAACCCCCTGTTAATAAAAGCCAACACATCATAGGCCTTCTTCACAGCTCTATCCACTTGAGTGGCAACCTTTAGAGATCTGTGGATATGGACCCCAAGATCTCTCTGTTCCTCCACAGTCTTCAGAACCCTACCTTTGACCCTGTAATCCACATTTAAATTAGTCCTCCCAAAATGAATCACCTCACATTTATCAGGGTTAAACTCCATTTGCCATTTTTCAGCCCAGCTTTGCATCCTATCTATGTCTCTTTGCAGCCTACAACAGCCCTCCACCTCATCCACTACTTCACCAATCTTGGTGTCATCAGCAAATTTACTGATCCACCCTTCAGCCCCCTCCTCTAAGTCATTAATAAAAATCACAAAGAGCAGAGGTCCAAGCACTGATCCCTGTGGCACTCCGCTAGCAACCTGCCTCCAATCCAAAAATTTTCCATCCACCACCACTCTCTGTCTTCGATCAGACAACCAGTTACCTATCCAATCGGCCAACTTTCCCTCTATCCCACACCTCCTCACTTTCATCATAAGCCGACCATGGGGGACCTTATCAAACGCTTTACTAAAATCCATGTATATGACATCAACTGCCCTACCTTCATCAACACACTTAGTTACCTCCTCAAAAAATTCTATCAAATTTGTGAGGCACGACTTGCCCTTCACGAATCCGTGCTGACTATCTCGGATTAATCCGCATCTTTCTAAATGGTCGTAAATCCCATCCCTAAGGACCTTTTCCATCAACTTACCGACCACCGAAGTAAGACTAACCAGTCTATAATTACCTCCTCACACTCACGCCATTGGCTGCCACCCTCAAGGGGCTGGGTCTTCCCGTAGCCAATCAGAATGCAGACTACCTGCTTATCGAACTGGTTCATAGAATCGTAGACTCCCTACACAGCAGAAAGAGGCCATTCGGCCCATCGAGTCTGCACCGACTCTCCGTCAGAGTATCTCACCCAGGCCCTATCTCCTGAATCTCACGCATTTACCCTGCTATTCCCCCTAACCTGCACATCTTGGGACGCTGAGGGGCAATTTAGCATGGCCAATCCACCTAACCTGCACATCTTTGGACACTAAGGGACAATTTAGCATGGCCAATCCACGTAGCCTGCACATCTTTGGACACTAAGGGGCAATTTAGCATGGCCAATCCACGTAACCTGCACATCTTTGGACACTAAGGGGCAATTTAGCATGGCCAATCCACCTAACCTGCACATCTTTGGACACTAAGGGGCAATTTAGCATGGCCAATCCACCTAACCTGCACATCTTTGGATACTAAGGGGCAATTTAGCATGGCCAATCCACCTGACCTGCACATCTTTGGACACTAAGGGGCACTTTAGCACGGCCAATCTACCTAACCTACACATCTTTGGACACTAAGGGGCAATTTAGCATGGCCAATCCACCTAACCTGCACAATTTTGGACACTAAGGGGCAATTTAGCATGGCTAATCCACCTAACCTGCACATCTTTGGACACTAAGGGACAAATTATCATGGCCAATCCACCTAACCTGCTCATCTTTGGACACTAAGGGGCAATTTAGCACGACCAATCCATAAATAAAAAAACTTTAACTTTTTGTCTCCACACTCCGGTGCCTGTTCGGGTAACACTGAGGGAGAATTTAGCACGGCCAATGCACCCTAACCAGCACGACTTTCGGACTGTGGGAGGAAACTAGAGCACCCGGAGGAAACCCACGCAGACACGGGGAGAACGTGCAGACTCCACACAGACAGGGCCCAAGCCGGGAATCGAACCCGGGTCCCTGGTGCTGTGAGGCAGCGGCGCTAACCCACTGTGCCACACGCCGCCAATCGTAAGGGACAATTTAGCATGGCCAATCCACCTAACCTGCACATCTTTGGACACTAAGGGGCAATTTAGCATGGCCAATCCACCTAACCCGCACATCTTTGGACACTAAGGGGCAATTTAGCATGGCCAATCCACCTAACCCGCACATCTTTGGACACTAAGGGGCAATTTAGCATGGCCAATCCACCTAACCCGCACATCTTTGGACACTAAGGGGCAATTTCGCATGGCCAATCCACCTAACCCGCACATCTTTGGACACTAAGGGGCAATTTAGCATGGCCAATCCACCCAACCTGCACATCTTTGGACACTAAGGGGCAATTTTGCATGGCCAATCCACCCAACCTGCACATCTTTGGACACTAAGGGGCAATTTAACATGGCCAATCCACCAACCGGTGTATCTTTGGGAGGAAACCGGGGCACCCGGATCAGCCCACACAACGTTGATTCTCTTAGCGGGGGTTAAAATCCCGTCGCGTCACCTTCCCGAAATCTAGCATTTTCCACATCCCGCATTCCGAACATTCCTTCGGCTGACAAGGCTGGCGGGGACGGCGGAGCTCAGGTCGGGCCCTGTCAACGGCCTAGAGGTCCGTTGAGCAGAGAGCTGTCACATCCCCTCACCCACCCTCCCCCTCGACCGCCCCCCCCCCCCCCCCCCCCCCGCCCCCTGCCGCCACTCAGCCACAGAGAGACTGACTGAGCACATTGTTGACAGGAAGATTCCGGCTTTATCTCAGCGGACAGGAAATGAAAAAACAAACACTGCAGGGAGAGAGAGGGAGAGTCAGTGAGTGCAGGTTTGATCTTTAGGGACCATTAGGCCACACTTCAGAGGAACCGGCCCCACTCACCAACGTCAATGTTTCAAGTGCTGAGTGAGAGGCTAAGGTTCGCGTTGACTGAACCTCAATCCTCTGTCTTCCATTCCCGTCGCAGTCAACTCTGTGTTTTCCTTAAGTCCAAGCAAACATTTGGGACACTTCTCTTAGCCCTCTTCACCCCCAACCTGACCGAAAGGGGCTGAATCTTACCAACGAAATTCGAAAGCTCCAGACAAACAGGGCCCGATTAGATTTAATTTGATTTATTATTGTCACATGTATTGGGATACAGTGAAAAGTATTGTTTCATGCGCGCGACACAGACAAAGCATACCGTTCATAGAGTACATAGGGGAGAAGGATTTGATTTATTATTGTCACATGTATTGGGACACGGTGAAAAGTATTGTTTCTTGCGCGCTGTACAGGCAAAGCATACCGTTCATAGAGTGCTTAAGGGAGAAGGATTTGATTTATTATTGTCACATGTATTGGGATACAGTGAAAAGTAGTGTTTCTTGCGCACTGTGCAGACAAAGCATACCGTTCATAGAGAAGGAAAGGAGAGAGTGCAGAATGTAGTGTTCCAGTCATAGCTAGGGTGCAGAGAAAGATCAACTTAATGCGAGGTAGGTCCATTCAAAAGTCTGACGGCAGCAGGGAAGAAGCTGTTCTTGAGTCGGTTGGTCCGTGACCTGACTTTTTTGTATCTTTTTCCCGACGGAAGAAGGTGGAAGAGAGAATGTCCGGGGGTCCTTGATTCTGCTGGCTGCTTTTCCCGAGGCAGCGGGAAGTGTAGACAGAGTCAATGGATGGGAGGCTGGATTGCGTGATGGATTGGGCTACATTCACGACCTTTTGTAGTTCCTTGCGGTCTTGGGCAGAGCAGGAGCCCAGACCAAGCTGTGATAGAATGCTATCTATGGTGCATCCGTAAAAGTTGGTGAGAGTCGTAGTGGACATGCCAAATTTCCTTCGTCTTCTGAGAAGGTCGAGGCCCCAAGTGTGGGCAGTGGGATGTACTCGAGGCTGCCTCCATCTTGTCCATTGGAATTGGGAGCGGGAGTGGAGAACTCAGCCCCCTCGAGCCCGCTCTGCTGTTCTATATGATCATGGCAGATCTTATTCTGGTCTCCTGCTGTTCAACAGAACCATGTCCATGTTTCTCTTGGATCTGGTGATGAATTCTACCTCCCCGCACTCTGGGGAATTAGATAGATTGGCCATGCTAAATTGCCCCTTAGTGTCCAAAGATGTGCAGGTTAGGTGGATTGGCCATGCTAAATTGTTCCATAGTGTCCAAAGCTGTGCAGGTTAGGTGGATTGGCCATGCTAAATTGTTCCATAGTGTCCAAAGATGTGCGGGTTAGGTGGATTGGCCATGCTAAATTATTCCATAGTGTCCAAAGATGTGCGGGTTAGGTGGATTGGCCATGCTAAATTGTTCCATAGTGTCCAAAGATGTGCGGGTTAGGTGGATTTGCCATGCTAAATTGTTCCATAGTGTCCAAAGATGTGCGGGTTAGGTGGATTGGCCGTGCTAAATTGTCCCTTAGTGTCCAAAGCTGTGCAGGTTAGGTGGATTGGCCATGCTAAATTGTTCCATAGTGTCCAAAGATGTGCGGGTTAGGTGGATTGGCCATGCTAAATTGTTCCATAGTGTCCAAAGATGTGCGGGTTAGGTGGATTGGCCATGCTAAATTGTTCCATAGTGTCCAAAGATGTGCAGGTTAGATGGATTGGCCATGCTAAATTGTTCCATAGTGTCCAAAGATGTGCGGGTTAGGTGGATTGGCCATGCTAAATTGCCCCTTAGTGTCCAAAGATGTGTAGGAAGGTGGATTGGCCATGCTAAATTGTCCCTTCGTGTCCAAAGATGTGCAGGTTAGGGGGATTGGCCATGCTAAATTGCCCCTTAGTGTCCAAAGATGTGCGGGTTAGGTGGATTGGCCGTGCTAAATTGTCCCTTAGTGTCCAAAGCTGTGCAGGTTAGGTGGATTGGCCATGCTAAATTGTTCCATAGTGTCCAAAGATGTGCGGGTTAGGTGGATTGGCCATGCTAAATTGTTCCATAGTGTCCAAAGATGTGCGGGTTAGGTGGATTGGCCATGCTAAATTGCCCCTTAGTGTCCAAAGATGTGTAGGAAGGTGGATTGGCCATGCTAAATTGTCCCTTCGTGTCCAAAGATGTGCAGGTTAGGGGGATTTGCCATGCTAAATTGCCCCTTAGTGTCCAAAGATGTGCAGGTTAGGTGGATTGGCCATGCTAAATTGCCCCTTAGTGTCCAAAGATGTGCAGGTTAGGGTGGATTGGCCATGCTAAATTGCCCCTTTGTGTCCAAAGATGTGCAGGTTAGGTGGATTGGCCATGCTAAATTGCCCCTTAGTGTCCAAAGATGTGCAGGTTAGGCTGGATTGGCCATGCTAAATTGTCCCTTAGTGTCAGGTTGCATTAGCGGGGTAAAGTGGGGTTGCGGGAATAGGGACTGGGTGGGATTGTTGCCGGCGCAGGTTCGATGGGCTGAATGGCCTCTTTGGGCACTGCAGGGATTCTGTGAGTCTACGAGGAGTTCCTTCCTATCCATGTCCCACATAATTGTGTACACCTCGATCATGTTTTTCCCGCTGCAAGGAATGATGACTTTTTGTTCCAAAAGTATGGAATTAATTTGAATTTAAATTGCGCCTGGTTTCTGAGGTGGGATTTGATCGCAAGCCCCCAGATAATTAGTGTTTGAGTCGATCAGGCAGTGTTATTAACTACCCTGATACTGCTTACTGCTGGCTCCCATGTTGCAGCACTGACGGTTGAACAGAATGAATCAATTCTCTCGCCGTGACAAGTTCCTTGTTTGGCGTCGGTGTTATAGCAATGCTCGAGAAGTTCCTTCCAATCCATGTCCCAAATAATTGTGTACACCTCGATCGTGTTTTTCCTGCTGTAAGGAATTATGACTTTTTGGCAGGGTTTAATTTTATTTATTTGTGTCACAAATCAGCTAACATTAACACTGCAATGAAGTTACTGTGAAAATCCCCTTAGTCGCCCCACACTCCGGCGCCTGTTCGGGTAACACCGAGGGAGAATTTAGCACGGCCAATGCACCCTAACCAGCACGTCTTTCAGACTGTGGGAGGAAACCGGAGCACCCGGAGGAAACCCACGCAGACACGGGGGGAATGTGCAGACTCCGCACAGACAGCGACCCAAGCCGGGAATTGAAACCGGGTCCTTGGTGCTATGAGGTAGTAATGCTAACCACTGTGCCACCCCATGTGGGTTAGGTTGATTGGCCATGCTAAATTGTGCCTTAGTGTCCAAAAATGTGCAGGTTAGCTGGATTGGCCATGCTAAATTGCCCCTTAGTGTCTAAAGATGGCTATGATAAACTTATGACGCTAATAAATAAACTTTAAATTTTATACAAATACCCAACATGAGTATTGACCAGTGAAGTAGGAGAGAGCACTACAATTTAGATTGGCAAATCCACCTAACCTGCACATCTTTGGACACTAAGGGGCAATTTAGCATGGCCAATCCACCTAACCTGCACATCTTTGGACACTAAGCGGCAATTTAGCATGGCCAATCCACCTAACCTGCACATCTTTGGACACTAAGGGGCAATTTAGCATGGCCAATCCATCTAACCTGCACATCTTTGGACACTAAGGGGCAATTTAGCATGGCCAATCCATCTAACTTACACATCTTTGGACACTAAGCGGCAATTTAGCACGGCCAATCCACCTAACCTGCACATCTTTGGACACTAAGGGGCAATTTAGCATGGCCAATCCACCTAACCTGCACATCTTTGGACACTAAGGGGTGATTTAGCACGGCCAATCCATCTAACTTACACATCTTTGGACACTAAGCGGCAATTTAGCACGGCCAATCCACCTAACCTGCACATCTTTGGACACTAAGGGGCAATTTAGCATGGCCAATCCATCTAACTTACACATCTTTGGACACTAAGCGGCAATTTAGCACGGCCAATCCACCTAACCTGCACACCTTTGGACACTAAGGGGCAATTTAGCATGGCCAATCCACCTAACTTGCACATCTTTGGACACTAAGCGGCAATTTAGCATGGCCAATCCACCTAACCTACACATCTTTGGACACTAAGCGGCAATTTAGCACGGCCAATCCACCTAACCTGCACATCTTTGGACACTAAGGGGCAATTTAGCATGGCCAATCCACCTAACCTACACATCTTTCGACACTAAGGGGCAATTTAGCATGGCCAATCCACCTAACCTGCACATCTTTGGACACTAAGGGGTGATTTAGCACGGCCAATCCACCTAACCTGCACATCTTTGGACACTAAGGGGCAATTTAGCACGGCCAATGTTATTTGTCATTTATATTAATGATTTGGATGAGAATATAGGGGGCATGGTTAGTAAATTTACAGATGACACAAAGATTGGTGGCAGAGTGGACAGTGAAGAAAGTTATCTCCAATTGCAACGGGCCAGTGACTGCAATTGATCAATTGGGCCAGTGGGCTGACGAATGGCAGATGGAGTTTAATTTAGACAAATGCGAGGTGATGCATTTTGGTAGATTGAACCAGGGCAGGACTTACTCAGATAATGGTAGGGCGTTGGGGAGAGTTATAGAACAAAGGGATCTAGGGGTACATGTTCATAGCTCCTTGAAAGTGGAGTCACAGGCGGACAGAGTGGTGAAGAAGGCATTCGGCATGCTTGGTTTCATTGGTCAGAACATTGAATACAGGAGTTGGGACATCTTGTTGAAGTTGTACAAGACATTGGTAAGGCCACACTTGGAATACTGTGTATCGTTCTGGTCACCCTATTATAGAAAGGATATTATTAAACTAGAAAGAGTGCAGAAAAGATTTACTAGGATGCTACCAGGACTTGATGGTTTGAGTTATAAGGAGAGGCTGGATAGACTGGGACTTTTTTCTCTGGAGCGGAGGAGGCTGAGGGGTGATCTTATAGAGGTCTATAAAATAATGAGGGGCACAGATCAGCTAGATAGTCAATATCTTTTCCCAAAGGTAGGGGAGTCTAAAACTAGAGGGCATAGGTTTAAAGTGAGAGGGGAGAGATACAAAAGGGTCCAGAGGGGCAGTTTTTTCACACAGAGGGTGGTGAGTGTCTGGAACGAGCTGCCAGAGGCAGTAGTAGAGGCGGGTACAATTTTGTCTTTTAAAAAGCGTTTAGACAGTTACATGGGTACGATGGGTATAGAGGGATATGGGCCAAATGTGGGCAATTGGGATTAGCTTAGGGGTTTTTAAAAAAAGGTCAGCATGGACAAGTTGGGCTGAAGGGCCTTTTTCCATGCTGTAAACCTCTATGACTTTATTCACCACTCTCTGGCTGGAGAAATTCCTCCTCATCTCTGTTTTAAAGGATCGTCCCTTTAGCCTGAGGTTGTGCCCTCTGGTTCTAGTTTTTCCCACTAGTGGAAACATCCTCTCCACGTCCACTCTATCCAGGCCTCGCAGTATCCTGTAAGTTTCAATCAGATCCCCCCCTCATCCTTCTAAACTCCATCGAGTACAGACCCAGAGTCCTCAACCGTCCCTCATACGATGATCCTCTGAGTGTAGGAAACAGGGCTGTGTGGTCTCCAGATCCACCACAAGCCTTCCCGTTTGCCCAGAGTGTAACAACCTCACACAGACACACACACAGACGTCTGGCTCTTTAACCCCCTGCCTACAGACAGTCTTCCCGAAATATCGCCGTGGGGGAGGGGGGGTCATCCCTTTCTCTTTCCCCCCCCCCCAACGGTCTGACAGGAAATCGGTGATCGCGGTTCATTGGAATCTCAGGTCTTTCAATGATCAGCTGTCAGGTTTTTACAGCTGCAGCGGGCCTTCCTCGGGGGAGGGTGGGGGGGGCGGGTGAGGGACGCCTCTCACTCGAAGCTTCTTCCCGGAGAACCTCGAGGGAGAAACACGTGCCTCAGAGCTCTTCTCTTCCTGTCCGAGAGAATCCAAATCTCCAATCGCTTCAGTCCACTCTCCCTCACTCTCTCTGTCTCTCTCTGTCTCTTTCTCTCTCTCTGTACCCCTCTCTCTCTGCCTCTCTCTCTCTCTATGTCTCTCTCTCTCTCTGTCTCTCTCTCTCTCTTCCCCTCTCTCTCTCTGTCTCTCTCTCTCTCTTCCCCTCTCTATCTCTGTCTCTCTCTCTCTCAGTCACTCCCTCTCTGTCTCTCTCTATCTCACTCCACCTCTCTCTGTCTCTCTCTGTCTCTCTCTCTCTCTCTCTCTGTCTCTCACTCTCTGTCTCTCTCTCTCTGTCTCCCTCTCTCTCTTTGTCTCTCTCTCTCTCTGTCTCTCTCTCTCTTGCTGTTCCGCTCTCTCTGTCTATCTCTCGCTCTCTTCCTGTCTCTCTCTCTCTCTGTGTCTCTCTCTTTCTGTGTTTCTCTCTCTGCTCTCTCTCTCTCTTTGTCTCTCTCTATGTGTCTCTCTGACTCTCTCTCTGTCTGACTCTCTCTCACTGCGTCTCTCTCTCTCTCTCTGTCTTTCTATCTCTCTCTCTCTCTGTCTTTCTCTCTCTGTCACTTGCTCTGTTTCTGTCTATTTCTCTCACTCTCTGTCTCTCTCTCTGTCTCTTTCTCTCTCTCTCTCTCTGTGCCTCTCTCTCTCTGCCTTTCTCTCTCTCTATGTCTCTCTCTCTGTCTCTCTCTCTCTCCCTCTCTCTTCCCCTCTCCATCTCTGTCTCTCTCTGTCTCTCGCTGTCCCTCTCTCTGTCTCTCTCTATCTCACTCCATGTCTCTCTGTCTCTCCCTCTCTCTCTCTGTCTCTCTCTCTCTCTGTCTCTCTCTGCCTCTCCCTCTCTGTCTCTGTCTCTCTCTCTCTGTCTCTCTCTCTCTCTCTCTCTGTCTCTCTCTTTCTCTTTGTCTCTGTCTCTCTCTCTCTGTCTCTCTCTCTGTCACTCTGTCTCTCTCCCTCTCTATTCCCCCCTCTCTCTCTCTCTGTCTCTCTCTATCTCACTCCGTCTTTCTCTGTCTCTCTCTCTCTCTTGCTGTTCCTCTCTCTCTGTCTATCTCTCTCTCACTGCGTCTCTCTCTCTCTCTGTCTCTCTGTCTCTGTCTCTGTCTCTCTCGTCTCTCTCTCTCTGTCTCTCTCTCTCTCTCTCTCTGTCTCTCTCGTCTCTCTCTCTCTGTCTCTCTCTCTCGGTCTCTTTCTCTGTCTCTCTCCCTCTGGGTTTGGTCTTTTGCATTGTTTATCAGAGAGAAAGAGAGAGAGCGAGAGAGAGAGACAGAGAGAGAGACACAGAGAGAAACAGAGAGAGAAACACAGAGAGAGAAACACAGAGAGAGAGACAGAGAGAGAGAGAGAGACAGAGAGAGACAGAGAGAGAGAGAGACAGAGAAAGAGAGAAAGAGAGAGAGAGAGACAGAGAGAGACAGAGAGAGAGAGAGAGTGAGACAGAGAAAGAGAGAAAGAGAGAGAGAGAGAGACAGAGAGAGAGAGAGACAGAGAGAGAGAGACAGAGAGAGAGAGAGACAGAGAGAGAGACCGAGAGTTGGAGAGACAGAGAGAGAGAGAGACAGAGAGAGAGACCGAGAGTTGGAGAGACAGAGAGAGAGACAGAGAGATAGAGACACGGAGAGAGAGAGAGAGACGGAGAGAGAGAGAGAACAGAGCGAGGGAGAGACAGAGAGAGAGAGAGGGACAGGGAGACAGAGAGACGGAGAGAGAGAGAGAACAGAGCGAGGGAGAGACAGAGAGAGAGAGAGGGACAGAGAGACAGAGAGACGGCGAGAGAGAGAGAACAGAGAGAGGGAGAGATAGAGAGACAGAGAGAGAGAGACAGGGAGACGGCGAGAGAGAGAGAGAACAGAGAGAGGGAGAGATAGAGAGACAGAGAGAGAGAGACAGGGAGACGGCGAGAGAGAGAGAGAGAGAGGCAGAGAGAGAGGAAGGCAGGTTGGAGGGAAATTCTGCCAGGGAGAGTGTTTATCAGAGAGTGGGAGAGAGAGAGAGAGGATTAGAAAGTGAGAGAATCTCAGAGAGAGGGTTCAACACCATCATATCCGATCTCCACAATCCTACCCCTTCCCGAAATCCCTTCATTCCCCGACAAAGCAAAGATCAATCACTCCCACAGCCTCAAATATATCTGTGGTGGACCTCAGTTGTGCCTTTGTCCTATATGGACCACCGTTGTGTGTGTTTGTCATACCTGGACACATCCCCTTCCAGTTTGGTTCCTCCCCTCAGCACCTAGTATAAAGGTGGCTGTCTCCTCCCCCTTGCTCAGTCCAGGTCGGTTAATTGTTGGGATCTGCTCCTGATTCTGTTGTGAATAAAAGCCTACACTTATATTGGCATATCGGTAGTCTTTCGCCTTATTGATAGTGCATCAATATCCAACCATTTAGCAGCCACATCCCTCTGGGAGAGGGAATTCTCAACGATTCCAAAACGCTTGGAGGGGAGAAATTTCTCCAGATCTCCTGTCAAAGCATACTGTTCATAGAGTACATAGGGGAGAAGGATTTGATTTATTATTGTCACATGTACTGGGATACAGTGAAAAGTGTTGTTTCTTGCACGCTATACAGACAAAGCATACCGTTCATAGAGTACACAGGGGAGAAGGAAAGGAGAGGGTGCAGGATGTAGTGTTACAGTCATAGCTAGGGTGTAGAGAAAGATCAACTTAATGCGAGGTAGGTCCATTCAAAAGTCTGACGGCAGCAGGGAAGAAGCTGTTCTTGAGTCGGTCGGTACGTGACCTCAGACTTTTGTATCTTTTTCCCGATGGAAGAAGGTGGAAGAGAGAATGTCCGGGGATGAGTGGGGGGTCCTTGATTCTGCTGGCTGCTTTTCCCCGAGGCAGCGGGAAGTGTAGACAGAGTCAATGGATGGGAGGCTGGGTTTGCGTGATGGATTGGGCTACATTCACGACCTTTTGTAGTTCCTTGCGGTCTTGGGCAGAGCAGGAGCCCCAGACCAAGCTGTGATACACCCAGAAAGGATGCTTTCTATGGTGCAATGGGAGGATGTCGCAGGGATAGGGAGGGTTGTAGGGAACTGGAGAGAGTTACAGAGATAGAAAAGCGTGTAGGGGCTGGAAGAGGTTACAGAGATAGGGAGATGTCGGGACTGGAGGAGGTTACAGAGATAGAGTGGGGTGTAGTGAACTGGAGGAGGTTACAGAGATAGGGAGGGGTGTAAGGTCTGGAGGGGGTTACAGAGATAGGGAGGGGTGCAGGGGCTGGAGGGGGTTACAGAGATAGGGGGGAGTGTAGGGGCTGGAGAAGGTTACAGAGATAGGGAGGGGTGTTGGGGGCTGGAGGAGGTTACAGAGATAGGGAGGGGTGTAGGGGCTGGAGGGGGTTACAGAGATAGGGAGGGGTGTAGGGGCTGGAGGAGGTTACAGAGATAGGGAGGGGTGTAGGGACTGGTGGAGGTTACAGAGATAGGGAGGGGTGTAGGGGCAGGAGGAGGTTATAGAGATAGGGAGGGGTGTAGGGGCTGGAGGAGGTTACAGAGATAGGGAGGGGTGTAGGGGCTGGAGGAGGTTATGGAGATAGGGAGGGGGTGTTGGGGCTGGAGGAAGTTACAGAGATAGGGAGGGGGTGTAGGGGGCTGGAGGAGGTTACAGAGATAGGGAGGGGTGTGGGGGCTGGAGGAGGTTACAGAGACAGGGACAGGTGTTGGGGCTGGAGGAGGTTACAGAGATAGGAAGGGAGTGTAGGGGCTGGAGGAGGTTATAGAGATAGGGAGGGGTGTAGGGGCTGGAGGAGGTTACAGAGATAGGGAGGGGTGTAGGGGCTGGAGGAGGTTATGGAGATAGGGAGGGGGTGTTGGGGCTGGAGGAAGCTACAGAGATAGGGAGGGGGTGTAGGGGGCTGGAGGAGGTTACAGAGATAGGGAGGGAGTGTCGGGGGCTGGAGGAGGTTACAGAGATAGGGAGGGGTGTGGGGGCTGGAAGAGGTTACAGAGATAGGGAGGGAGTGTAGGGCCCTTGAGGAGGTTACAGAGCTCGGGAGGGGTGTAAGGGTTGGAGGAGGTTACAGAGATAGGGAGGAGGTGTAGGGGGTGGAGGAGGTTACAGAGATAGGGAGGGGTGTAGGGGCTGGAGGAGGTTACAGAGATAGGGAGGGGTGTGGGGGCTGGAAGAGGTTACAGAGATAGGGAGGGGGTGTAGGGGCCTTGAGGAGGTTACAGAGCTCGGGAGGGGTGTAAGGGTTGGAGGAGGTTACAGAGATAGGGAGGAGGTGTAGGGGGTGGAGGAGGTTCTAGAGATAGGGAGGGGTGTAGGGGCTGGAGGAGGTTCCAGAGATAGGGAGGGGTGTAGGGGCTGGAGGAGGTTACAGAGATAGGGAGGGGGTGTCGGGGCTGGAGGTGGTTACAGAGATAGGGAGGGGGTGTAGGGATGGGAGGAGGTTACAGAGATAGGGAGGGGGTGTAGGGGCTGGAGGAGGTTACAGAGCTAGGGAGGGGTGTGAGGGTCCCTCTCTCCTGCCCACATCCCTTTCACCGGGTGAGGTTTCAGAGGCAGGCTCCTCTTCTGTTGCCAGCTAATCCGTTGCCCAGAAGAAGTTAATCAGCAAAGCTATTCAGAGTGCCTCAGGCCCCAGTCCACAACCACCGCGCTACACTCCCTCGCCGTCTGGGACAGCTGAGCCACGGAGAAATCTTTCCTTAACCCTTTCTTTCCTTCTCTCCTCCCCACGCCCCATCCCGTACCTTCCCCTCCCACCCCTTCCCCGCCTCCAAACCTCCGCTGGCCCCTATCACAGAACCTGCCCCCGCTGCCCTATGGGTGGGCACGGTGCGGTTAGCGCTGCTGCCTCACAGCGCCAGGGACCCGGGTTCGATTCCCGGCTCGGGTCACTGTCTGTGCGGAGTCTGCACGTTCTCCCCGTGTCCGCGTGGGTTTCCTCCGGGTGCTCCGGTTTCCTCCCACAGTCCGAAAGACGTGCGGGTTAGGGGTGCATTGAACCGAACAGGCGCCGGAGTGTGGCGACTGGGGGATTTTCACTGTGACTTCATTGCAGTGTTAATGTAAGCCTCACTTGTGACACTAATAAATAAACTTTATTCCATTTTTAAACTTTTAAACTAATAAATAAACTTTATTCCATTTTAAAAACCCACATCCTTGTTTAGAAAGCCATCCTTTGATTTGATTTAGAATCTGTGAACCCCTACAGTGCAGAAAGAGGCCATTCGGCCCATCGAGTCTGCACCGACCACAATCCCACCCAGGCCCTATCCCCAAAACCCCATTCATTTACGCTGCTAATCCCCCTGACACTAAGGGGCAATTTAGCATGGCCAATCCACCTAACCCGCACATCTTTGGACACTAAGGGGCAATTTAGCATGGCCAATCCACCTAACCGGCACATCTTTGGACACTAAGGGGCAATTTAGCATGGCCAATCCACCTAACCCGCACATCTTTGGACACTAAGGGGCAATTTAGCATGGCCAATCCACCTAACCAGCACATCTTTGGACACTAAGGGGCAATTTAGCATGGCCAATCCACCTAACCCACACATCTTTGGACACTAAGGGGCAATTTAGCATGGCCAATCCACCTAACCTGCACATCTTTGGACACTAAGGGGCAATTTAGCATGGCCAATCCACCTAACCCACACATCTTTGGACACTAAGGGGCAATTTAACATGGCCAATCCACCTCACCCACACATCTTTGGACACTAAGAGGCAATTTAGCATGGCCAATCCACCTAACCTACACATCTTTGGACACTAAGGGGCAATTTAGCATGGCCAATCCACCTAACCCACACATCTTTGGACACTAAGGGACAATTTAGCACGGCCAATCCATCCTAACCCGCACGTCTTTCAGACTGTGGGAGGAAACCGGAGCACCCGGAGGAAACCCACGCAGACACGGGGAGAACGTGCAGACTCCACACAGACAGTGACCCGAGGTTGGGATTGAACCCGGGTCCCTGGCGCTGTGAGGCAGCAGTGCACATTCAGGTTTGAGGATGTGTCCGACCTTTCCCACTCCCCGGTCGGGCACTACGCAGGCCGCCAGTGGTGGGCGGTGAATTTGAGGTGGCATCAGCACCCCCCGCCTCCCCACCACCCCCCCCGCACCCCCCCCCCCCGCCCCCGCACTCATCCCACCCTCCCTCCTTCCACCCATTTCTCCGTCTCTTGAGAAACTCAGCCAGATTTTGATTTATTCTTGTCATGTGTATTGGGCTCCAGTGAAAAGTATTGTTTCTTGCGCGCTATACAGACAAAGCATACTGTTCATAGAGTACATAGGGGAGAAGGATTTGATTTATTATTGTCACATGTATTGGGATACAGTGAAAAGTATTGTTTCTTGCGCACTGTACAGACAAAGCATACTGTTCATAGAGAAGGAAAGGAGAGAGTGCAGAATGCAGTGTTACAGTCAGAGCTAGGGTGTAGAGAAAGATCAACTTAATGCGAGGTAGGTCCATTCAAAAGTCTGACAGCAGCAGGGAAGAAGCTGTTCTTGAGTCGGTTGGTGCGTGACCTCAGACTTTTGTAGCTTTTTCCCGACGGAAGAAGGTGGAAGAGAGAATGTCCGGGGTGCGTGGGGGCCCTTAATTATGCTGGCTGCTTTTCCCGAGGCAGCGGGAAGAGTAGACAGAGTCAATGGATGGGAGGTTGGTTTGCGTGATGGATTGGGCTACATTCACAACCTTTTGTAGTTCCTTGCGGTCTTGGGCAGAGCAGGAGCCCAGACCAAGCTGTGATACAACCAGAAAGAACGCTTTCTCTGGTGCATCTGTAAAAGTTGGTGAGAGTCGTAGCTGACATGTCAAATTTCCTTAGTCTTCTGAGAAAGTAGAGGCGTTGGTGGGGCTTTCTTAACTATAGTGTCGGCATGGGGGGGACCAGGGCAGGTTGTTGGTGATCTGGACACCTAAAAACTTGAAGCTCTCGACCCTTTCTACTTCGTCCCCGTTGATGTAGACAGGGGCATGTTCTCCTTTACGCTTCCTGAAGTCGATGACAATCTCCTTCGTTTTGTCGACATTGAGGGAGAGATTATTATTGAGGAACATAAGAACATAAGAAATAGGAGCAGGAGTAGGCCATCTAGCCCCTCGAGCCTGCCCCGCCATTCAATAAGATCATGGCTGATCTGAAGTGGATCAGTTCCACTTACCCGCCTGATCCCCATAACCCCTAATTCCCTTACCGATCAGGAATCCATCTATCCGTGATTTAAACATATTCAACGAGGTAGCCTCCACCACTTCAGTGGCAGAGAATTCCAGAGATTCGCCACCGTCTGGAAGGGCCTGCGACCGACGGTGCCAGAGGAAGCCATTTGGCCCATCCTGGCCTGTGCTGGCCCTTCCACGGGCCACGCCAATCAGACTACCTTTTGTAGCTCTTTGCAGTCTTGGGCAGAGCAGGAGCCCTTACCGAGCTGTGGTACAACCGGAAAGACTGCTGCATCTGTAAAGGTAGGAGAGAGTCATAGCGGACATGCCGAATTTCCTTCGTCTTCTGAGGAAGTAGAGGCGTTGGTGGGGTTATACCACCAGCTCAAGTGACTGGGGTCGAGGCGGAGGGAGAGAGCCGGGGTAATTAAATTAATCCCCAACAGTTCAAAGGAGATCCCTCGTCTTGGCTTATATTACTTTGTGTGTGCGTTTTGTGAGCCTTTATCGGCCTGGGCCTTGTCCCCGTCGACAGGACCTGTCAGTCACAAGGCAGCCTCATCCCTCAGCACTTCAATCAATCAATCCACAGCCCAGCGACATTCAGATAAACCACTTCAGCTCATTAGCACAAGAAAGAGGAATTAGAGGGCTCCCATCACAGTTATTAATAAAACAACAACAGGCTTTCTTTGGGAAGAAAATCGCTTATTACTGCCTGCTTTTCAAGCGCATTCTTACACGCCTCTCTCTCCTCCCCACCACCCCCAGGGCAAGGCTGAAGGAGCCAGCTAATTAAACAACAGGATAATAAAATAAGTTTGCTGCATCTCCTCAGTCCCGGGAGGCCTGAGGCCTAGAAGTCAGGCTTGAGGCCTGCCCTCGGGGGTGGGGCCGGAGGGGGGGGTGTCACTGGACATTCTCCAGCCTTTTTCTTTAAGAGCACTAGCATCTGGCCAAACACCGCCCTCGGCAAGGATAAGGTTGGGGGGGGGGAGTTAGGCCTCGCCTGGAGGCTTAGGCCTCACCGTTTCCATGGGAACTTGAGCGGGGGTAGGGACAGGGGCGCGGGGGGGTGGTGGGGGAAACCTGCTCGTTGCTAGGCGGGAGGGCTTGGGTTTTCCGAAGCTCACTCAATAACAGATGAGAGGGGCAGGGATGCGGAAGAGAGAGAGAGAGAGAGAGAGAGAACGAGAAGAAAAGAGAGAGAGGAGGAAACAGAGAAACGAGAAGCAGGAGGAGGCCATTCGGCCCTTCGAGCCTGCCCCACCATTCATTTTGATCATGGCTGATCATCCAATTCAATATCCTGATCCCCCCCTTCCCCCCACATCCCTCGATCCCTTTAGCCCCAAGAGCGATATCTAATTTCTTCCTGAAATCACAACATTTTGGCCTCAACTACTTCCTGCGGGAGTGAATTCCACACATTCACCACCCTCTGGGTGAAGAAATATCTCCTCACCTCAGTCCTAAAAGGTTTACCCCTTATCCTCAAACTATGACCCCCGAGTTCTAGACTCCCCCCACCATCGGGAACATTCTTTCTCAATCTACCCTGTCTGGGGCGGCATGGTGGCACAGTGGTTGGCACTGCTGCCTCACAGCATGGGGGAACCGGGTTCGATTCCCGGCAAGGGTCTCTGTCTATGCGGAGTCTGCACGTTCTTCCTGGGTTTCCTCCCGCAGTCCAAAGATGTGCTGGTTAGGTGGATTGGCCATTAGTGTCAGGGGGACAAGCTAAGGTAAATGCATGGGGTTATGGGGATAGGGCCTGGGTGGGATTGTGGTCGGTGCAGACCTGATGGGCTGAATGGCCTCCTTCTGCACTGTAGGATTCTAAGGTTCTAACCCTGTTAGAACTTTATAAGTTTCTATGAGATCTCCACTCACTCTTCTAAACTCCAGTGAATATAATCCTAACCGTCTTAGTCTCTCCGATGACAGACCTGCCGTCCCAGGAATCAGCCTGGTAAACCTTCGCTGCGCTCCCTCTGTAGCAAGGACATCCTTCCTCAGATAAGGAGACCAAAACTGCACTCAATACTCCAGGTGTGGCCTCACCAACGCCCTGTACAATTGCAGCAAAACATCCCTATCCCTGTACTCAAATCCTCTCGCTATGAAGGGCAACGTACCGTTTGCCTTCTTCACTGACTGGTGGGAGTGGGAGAAGGGAGGGGAGGGGAGGGAAGAATATAGAACAGTACAGCACAGAACAGGCCCTTCGGCCCACGATGTTGTGCCGAGCTTTATCTGAAACCAAGATCAAGCTATCCCACTCCCTATCATCCTGGTGTGCTCCATGTGCCTATCCAATAACCGCTTAAATGTTCCTAAAGTGTCTGACTCCACTATCACTGCAGGCAGTCCATTCCACACCCCAACCACTCTCTGAGTAAAAAACCTACCTCGGACATCCTTCCTATATCTCCCACCATGAGAGAGAGAAACATAGAAACCCTACAGTGCAGAAGGAGGCCATTTGGCCCATCAAGTCTGCACCGACCACAATCCCACCCAGGCCCTACCCCCACATATTTACCCGCTAATCCTGCTAACCTACGCATCTCAGGACTCTAAGGGGCAATTTTTAACCTGGCCAATCAACCTAACCCGCACATCTTTGGACTGTGGGAGGAAACCGGAGCACCCGGAGGAAACCCACGCAGACACGAGGAGAATGTGCAAACTCCACACAGACAGTGACCCGAGCCGGGAATCGAACCCGGGACCCTGGAGCTGTGAAGCAGCAGTGCTAACCACTGTGCTACCGTGCCGCCCCAGAGAGAGAGAGATGGGGAGAACAAAGGAGGGAGATTCCGAAGGGTTCAAAAGCAAACCTGGTTTCCGTGGACATTTCCACCGCGAGAGCCTCGGGCTCAGAGACAGCGAGTTGGAGACGCTTTCACACCAGGAGACACAGAAACATGGTGGGCGCGTCACTGCACTAGGAACCCAGAGGTGTGAGTTCAAATCCCGCCAGGGGTGGCGGGGGAAAGGGTTGCAAATTCTGTGAGCTAAATAAATCCGGAATTAAAAGAACTTTTAAAAAAATTCATTTGTGGGTGGCACAGTGGTTAGCACTGTTGCCTCACAGTGACAGGGACCTGGGTTCGATTGCCGGCTTGGGTCACTGTCTGTGTGGAGTCTGCACATTCTCCCCGTGTCTGCGGGGGTTTCCTCCGGGTGCTCCAGTTTCCTCCCACAGTCCAAAGGTGTGCAGTAACCCTAGCCCTGCACGTTTTTGGACACTAAGGGGCAATTTAGCACGGCCAATCCCCGTGCTAAATTGTCCCTTAGTGTCCAAAGATGTGCAGGTTAGGTGGATTGGCCATGCTAAATTGTCCCTTAGTGTCCAAAGATGTGCCGGTTAGGTGGATTGGCCATGCTAAATTGCCCCTTAGTGTCCAAAGATGTGCGGGTTAGGTGGATTGGCCATGCTAAATTGTCCCTTAGTGTCCAAAGGTGTGTGGGTTAGCTGGATTGGCCGTGCTAAATTGTTCCTTAGTGTCCAAAGATGTGCAGGTTAGGTGGATTGGCCATGCTAAATTGCCCCTTAGTGTCCAAAGATGTGTAGGTTAGGTGGATTGGCCATGATAAATTGCCCCTTAGTGTCCAAAGATGTGCAGGTTAGATGGATTGGCCATGCTAAATTGTTCCTTAGTGTCCAAAGATGTGCAGGTTAGGTGGATTGGCCATGCTAAATTGCCCCTTAGTGTCCAAAGATGTGCAGGTTAGGTGGATTGGCTATGCCAAATTCTCCCTTCGTGTCAGGGGGATTAGCAGGGTAAATATGTGGGGTTATGGGAACATGGGCTGGGTGGTTGGTCCAGGCTCGATGGGCCGAATGGCCTCCTTCTGCACTGTAGAGATTCTATGAAAAAAAATATTCAGGTCCGGTGGATTGGCTCAATTGCCCCTTAGGCGCGGTGTCACAGTGGTTAGCACTGCTGCCTCACAGCACCAGGGACCCAGGTTCGATTCCCGGCTCGGGTCACTGTCTGTGTGGAGTCTGCACGTTCTCCCCGTGTCTGCGTGGGGTTTCCTCCGGGTGCTCCGGAGGAAACCCCACACTTTCCTCCCACAGTCTGAAAGACGTGCTGGTTAGGGTGCATTGGCCGTGCTAAATTCTCCCTCAGTGTTACCCAAACAGGCGCCGGAGTGTGGCAACTAGGGGATTTTCACAGCAACT
This sequence comes from Mustelus asterias, assembly GCF_964213995.1. Lineage (NCBI taxonomy): Eukaryota > Metazoa > Chordata > Chondrichthyes > Carcharhiniformes > Triakidae > Mustelus > Mustelus asterias. The sequence goes on from NC_135831.1 coordinate 7,215,630, forward strand.
TCATTGCGGTGTTAATGTAAGCCGACTTGTGACTCTAATAAATAAAACATGGCTGTCCCTGGCTGGGCCCAGCATTTATTGCCCATCCCTAGTTGCCCCTTGGAGGGCAGTTGAGAGTCAACCACATTGGCTGTGGCTCTGGAGTCACATGTAGGCCAGACCGGGTAAGGACGGCAGATTTCCTTCCCGGAAGGAACCAGATGGGTTTTTCCGACAATGGGTCATCAGTAGATTCTTAATTTCAGATCTTTTTTTCAATGAATTCAAATTCCACCATCTGCCGTGGCGGGGATTCGAACCCGGGTCCCCCAGAACATTAGTTGAGTTCCTGGATTAATAGTCTATGATAATACCACTAGGCTATCACCACCCCCTATGTCTGGTGACACAAGGCAAGACCATATGAAGTAGGGACAGGAGTAGGCCATTCAGCCCCTCGAGCCTGCTCCGCCATTCAATAAGATCATGGCTGATCTTTCCGTGGACTCAGCTCCACTTACCCGCCCGCTCACCATAACCCTTCATTCCTTTACTGTTCAAAAATCTATCCATCCTTGCCTTAAAAACATTCAATGAGGTAGCCTCACTGGGCAGGGAATTCCACAGATTCACAACCCTTTGTGTGAAGAAGTTCCTCCTCAACTCAGTCCTAAATCTGCTCCCCCTTATTTTGAGGCCATGCCCCCTAGTTCTAGTTTCACCCACCAGTGGAAACAACTTCCCTGCTTCTATCTTATCTATTCCCTTCATAATCTTGTATTTTTCCATAAGATCTCCCCTCATTCTTCTGAATTCCAATGAGTATAGCCCCAGTCTACTCAGTCTCTCCTCATAAGCCAACCCTCTCAATTCCGGAATCAACCCGGTGAATCTCCTCTGCACCCCCTCCAGTGCCAGTATATCCTTTCTCAAGTAAGGAGACCAAAACTGTACACAGTACTCCAGGTGTGGCCTCACCAGCACCTTATACAGCAGCAACATAACCTTGCTGTTTTTAAACTCCATCCCTCCAGCAATGAAGGACAAAATTCCATTTGCCTTCTGAATTACCTGCTGCACCTGCAAACCAACTCCTTGAGATTCCTGCACAAGGACACCCAGGTCCCTCTGCACAGCAGCATGCTGCAATTTTTTACCATTTAAATCGTGGCTGATCCGATTTTCCTCACATCCATTTTCCTGCCCTCGATTCCCATACTGATCAAAAATCCATCTATCTCAGCCTTATATAATCACACGGTCTCTGGCTTCATAGTTAGTGAGGAAGAAGCCTCACAACACCAAAGGTTAAAGTCCAACAGGTTTATTTGGTAGCACAAGCCACAAGCTTTCGGAACAGGCTGTTCCTTCATCAGGTGGGTGGGAGTTGTGTTCACAAACAGGGCACAAAGACACAAACTCAATTTACAAAATAATGGTTGGAATGCGAGTCTTTACAGGTAATCAAGTCTTAAAGGTACAGACAATGTGAGTGGAGAGAGGGTTAAGCACAGGTTAAAGAGATGTGTATTGTCTCCAGCCAGGACAGTTCGTGAGATTTTGCAAGCTCAGGCAAGTCGTGGGGGTTACAGATCGTGTGACATGAACCCAAGATCCCGGTTTAGGCTGTCCTCATGTGTGCGGAACTTGGCTATCAGTTTCTGCTCAGCGACTCTGCGCTGTCGTGTGTCGTGAAGGCCGCCTTGGAGAACGCTTACCCGAAGATCAGAGGCTGAATGCCCGTGACTGCTGAAGTGCTCCCCCACAGGAAGAGAACAGTCTTGCCTGGTGATTGTCAAGCGGTGTTCATTCATCCGTTGTCGTAGCGTCTGCTTGGTTTCCCCAATGTACCATGCCTCGGGACATCCTTTCCTGCAGCGTATCAGGTAGACAACGTTGGCCGAGTTGCAAGAGTAGGTACCGTGTACCTGGTGGATGGTGTTCTCGCGTGAGATGATGGCATCCGTGTCGATGATCCGGGACGTCTTGCAGAGGTTGCTGTGGCAGGGTTGTGTGGTGTCTTGGTCACTGTTCTCCTGAAGGCTGGGTAGTTTGCTGCGGACAATGGTCTGTTTGAGGTTGTGCGGTTGTTTGAAGGCAAGAAGTGGGGGTGTGGGGATGGCCTTGGCGAGATGTTCGTCTTCATCAATGACATGTTGAAGGCTCCGGAGGAGATGCCGTAGCTTCTCCACTCCGGGGAAGTACTGGACGACGAAGGGTACTCTGTCCACTGTGTCCCGTGTTTGTCTTCTGAGGAGGTCACAGTTAGTGAACCAGATGGGTTTTTCCAACAATTGGTCATCAGTAGATTCTTAATTCCAGATATTTTTTATTGAATTTAAATTCCACTAACTGCCGTGGCGGGATTCGAACCCGGGTCCCCCAGAACTTTAGCTGAGCTTCTGGATTAATCATAGAAACCCTACAGTGCAGAAAGAGGCCATTCAGCCCATCGAGTCTGCACCGACCACAATCCCACCCAGGCCCAACCCCCATATCCCTACACATTTGCCCACTAATCCTTCTAATCTACGCATCTCAGGACACTAAGGGGCAATTTTAAGCATGGCCAATCAACCCAACCCCCACAGAAGACAGAGGTGGGCGCAAAACTAACCCAACAAAGTCTTGGTGACGGGATAACTGGGGACGCCGAAACAGAGCATAATCTAAGCGCCAACAGGCTGAAGGGGCAAAGTGAATGGACCTGCTTGGCATGGACCCCGGTGTAGAGGTAGGAACCAGCCGTTAGCAAGCGAAGGGTCCAAGTCCGTTATGCAGCATGACTGGGGCCTTGCGAAACCACGGAATGTCCCACGGATGCTGATTATGGTTAAAGAAAATAAGGATGTTTATTGTGTGCGGAAAAATGTCAAGGATTCTGTACAGCTGTGTGTACAGCTGATAATGATTCAAATCGAGGAATGAAATGATGGTATATGAACAAACGGGACATAGAGGGAGAGAAGCGGTTGGTTTAGATAGGTAAGGGGCACAGGCATGGAGGGCCGAAGGGCCTGTCCCCGTGCTGTACTGTTCTTTGATGCTGCGTTCCATTGAATTTGAGTTCCCACCATCTCCCGTGGCGGGATTCGAACCCGGGTCCCCAGAACATTGGCTGAGTTCCTGGATTAATAGTTGACAATAATAACCTTGGGGTCCATAGGACTCTAAAATCGGCCCCGCAGGTGGAGGAGGTGGTTAAGAAGACGTATGGTGTGCTGGCCTTTATCAATCGAGGGATTGAGTTTAGGAGTCCGGGGATAATGATGCAGCTATATAAGACCCTCGTCAGACCCCACTTGGAGTACTGTGCTCAGTTCTGGTCGCCTCACTATAGGAAGGATGTGGAAAAGATTGAAAGGGTGCGGAGGAGATTTACAAGGATGTTGCCTGGATTGAGTGGCATGCCTTATGAGGATAGGCTGAGGAAGCTCGGTCTTTTCTCCTTGGAGAGACGTGGGATGAGAGGAGACCTAATAGAGGTATATAAGATGTTGAGAGGCATAGATCGGGTGGACTCTCAGAGGCTTTTTCCCAGGGTGGAAATGGCTGCTACGAGAGGACACAGGTTTAAGGTGCTGGGGGGTAGGTACAGGGGAAATGTTAGGGGGAAGTTTTTCACACAGAGGGTGGTGGGCGAGTGGAATCGGCTGCCGTCAGTGGTGGTGGAGGCAAACTCAATAGGGTCTTTTAAGAGACTCCTGGATGAGTACATGGGACTTAATAGGATGGAGGGTTATAGGCAGGCCTAGAAGGTAGGGATGTGTTCGGCACAACTTGTGGGGCCGAAGGGCCTGTTTTGTGCTGTAGTTTTTCTATGTTTCTATAAGACCACTGGGCCATCACCTCCTCCAATGTCTGGTGACAGATGGCAAGACCACATAAAGTAGGGACAGGAGGAGGCCATTCAGCCCCTCAGGCCTGCTCCGTCATTCAGTAGGATCATGGCTGATCTAATATCCCTCATGTCCACTTTCCTGCTCACATTGAGGACTCTGGGGTCTGTACTCGATGGAGTTTAGAAGAATGAGGGGGGGGATCTTATTGAAACTTACAGGATACTGCGAGGCCTGGATAGAGTGGATGTGGAGAGGATGTTTCCACTAGTAGGAAAAACTAGAACCAGAGGGCACAACCTCAGGCTGAAGGGACGATCCTTTAAAATTGAGATGAGGAGGAATTTCTTCAGCCAGAGAGTGGCGAATCTGTGGAACTCTTTGCCGCAGAAGGCTGTGGAGGCTGGGCCATTGAGTGTCTTTAAGACAGAGATAGATAGGTTCTTGATTAATAAGGGGATCAGGGGTTATGGGGAAAAGGCAGGAGAATGGGGATGAGAAAAACATCAGCCATGATTGAATGGCGGAGCAGACTCGATGGGCCGAGTGGCCTCAATCTGCTCCTATGTCTTATGGTCTTGTGGTCTTATTCAGCTTGTCTCTTGCTGTATCCTTTCTATCTGCAACCCTCGTTGTTTTGTCCACTGCCGAGTGCCCCCCTCTCCTTCCAGTCCACACAGTTAACGAACCGACCGAGGAAGGATTTAGAAAGCTACAAATGACACTGCTGTGCGGAACTCTGTTACAGCATCATAAGGAGACTCCCTGCGCTGTGTTCACCTTCTGTATCAAAGCATTAATGGTGTCGTTTTAGACAACTCATAGACTCGACAGATAGAATCCCTACAGTGCAGAAGGAGGCCATTCGGCCCATCAAGTCTGCACCGACCCAGGCCCTATCCCCGTAACCCCACATATTTACACCACCTAATCCCCCAGACACTAAGGAAGAATTTAACATGGCCAATCCCCCTAACCCGCACATCTTTGGACACTAAGGGACAATTTAGCATGGCCAATCCCCCTAACCCGCACATCTTTGGACACTAAGGGACAATTTAGCATGGCCAATCCCCCTAACCCGCACATCTTTGGACACGAAGGGACAATTTAGCATGGCCAATCCACCTAACCTGCACATCTTTGGACACTAAGGGACAATTTAGCATGGCCAATCCCCCTAACCCGCACATCTTAGGACACTAAGGAAGAATTTAGCATGGCCAATCCACCTAACCTGCACATCTTTGGACACTAAGGGACAATTTAGCATGGCCAATCCCCCTAACCCGCACATCTTTGGACACTAAGGAAGAATTTAGCATGGCCAATCCACCTAACCTGCACATCTTTGGACACTAAGGGACAATTTAGCATAGCCAATCCACTTAACCTGCACATCTTTGGACACTAAGGGACAATTTAGCACGGCCAATCCCCCTAACCTGCACATCTTTTGGACTGTGGGAGGAAACCGGAGCACCCGGAGGAAACCCACGCAGACACGGGGAGAATGTGCAGACTCCACACAGACAGTGACCCAAGGCGGGAATCGAACCCGTGTCCCTGGCGCTGTGAGGCAGCAGTGCTAACCACTGTGCTACCACCATACTCACTGAGTATCTGCTGGTTAATTCACAACACAGGCACCGGTAGCCAAAAGGCATGCTGGGTAAATGAAAGACATAACTTGGGGTGGCAGGGCGGGGGGAGTGAGTGAGGGGGAGAGTGAGTGAGGGGGGAGTGAGGGGGGAGTGAGGGGAAGAGTGAGGGAGGGGGAGTGAGTGAGGAGGAGAGTGAGTGAGGGGGAGAGTAAGTGAGGGGGAGAGTAAGTGAGGGGGAGTGAGTGAGGGGGGAGTGAGTGAGGGGGGAGTGAGGGGAAGAGTGAGTGAGGGGGAGTGAATGAGGGGGGAGTGAGGGGGGAGTGAGTAAGGGGGAGAGTGAATGAGGGGGAGAGTAAGTGAGGGGGGAGTGAGTGAGGGGGGAGTGGGTGAGGGGGGGAGTGAGGTGGGAGTGAGGGGAAGAGTGAGTGAGAGGGAGTGAGTGAGGGGGGAGTGAGGGGGGAGTGAGGGGGAAGAGTGAGTGAGGGGGAGTGAGTGAGGGGGGAGTGAGGGGGGAGTGAGGGGAAGAGTGAGTGTGGGGGAGTGAGTGAGGGGGGGAGTGAGGGGAAGAGTGAGTGAGGGGGAGTGAGTGAGGGGGAGGAGTGAGTGAGGGGGAGAGTGAGTGAGGGGAAGAGTGAGTGAGGGGGGAGTGAGTGAGGGGGAGAGTGAGTGAGGGGAAGAGTGAGTGATGGGGGGG
>NC_135831.1:7569592-7587092 GCF_964213995.1 Mustelus asterias
CGTAACACAGTGTACTGTCCCGTAACACAGTGTACTGTCCCGTAACACAGTGTATTGTCCTGTACTGTACCGTAACACAGTGTACTGTCCTGTAACACAGTGTACTGTCCCGTAACACAGTGTACTGTCCCGTAACACAGTGTACTGTCCTGTAACACAGTGTACTGTCCCGTAACACAGTGTACTGTACCGTAACACAGTGTACTGTCCTGTAACACAGTGTACTGTCCCGTAACACAGTGTACTGTCCCGTAACACAGTGTACTGTCCTGTAACACAGTGTACTGTCCCGTAACACAGTGTACTGTCCTGTAACACAGTGTACTGTCCCGTAACACAGTGTACTGTCCCGTAACACAGTGTACTGTCCCGTAACACAGTGTACTGTCCTGTAACACAGTGTACTGTCCTGCACTGTCCCGTATTCACGTTTGCTGATGACACGAAGGTGAGTGGGAAAGCGAATTGCGTGGAGGACGCGGAAAGTCTGCAGAGAGATTTGGATAGGCTGAGCGAGTGGGCGAGGATCTGGCAGATGGAATATAACGTTAGCAAATGTGAGGTTATCCACTTTGGAAGAAATAATAGTAAATTGGAATATTATTTAAATGGAGAAAAATTACATCGTGCGACTGTGCAGAGGGACCTGGGGGTCCTTGTGCATGAATCGCAAAAACTCAGTCTGCAGGTGCAGCAGGTGATCAAGAAGGCGAATGGAATGTTGGCCTTTATCGCGAGGGGGATAGAATATAAAAGCAGGGAGGTCTTGCTGCAACTGTACAGGGCATTGGTGAGGCCGCAACTGGAGTACTGTGTGCCGTTTTGGTCCCCTTATTTGCTAAAGGATATATTGGCATTGGAGGGAGTGCAGAGAAGGTTCACCAGGTTGATACCGGAGATGAGGGGTGTTGATTATGAGGAGAGATTAAACAGATTGGGTCTGTACTCGTTAGAGTTTAGAAGGATGAGGGGTGATCTTATAGAGACATATAAGATAATGAAGGGGCTGGATAGGGTAGAGGTGGAGAGATTCTTTCCACTTAGAAGGGAAACCAGAACTAGAGGGCACAGCCTCAAAATAAGGGGGGGCCGGTTCAGAACAGAGTTGAGGGGGAACTTCTTCTCTCAGAGGGTAGTGAATCTCTGGAATTCTCTGCCCATTGAAGTGGTGGAGGCTTCCTCGTTGAATATGTTTAAATCACGGGTAGATAGTTTTCTGATCGATAAGGGAATTAGGGGATATGGGGAGCAGGCGGGTAAGTGGAACTGATTCGCTTCAGATCAGCCATGATCTTGTTGAATGGCGGGGCAGGCTCGAAGGGCCAGATGGCCTACTCCTGCTCCTATTTCTTATGTTCTTATGTTCTTATGAGTGTTTGATGGGGAACAGTGTGGAGGAAGCTTTACTCTGTATCTAACCCCGTGCTGTACCTGTCCTGGGAGTATTTGATGGGGACAGTGTAGAGGGAGCGTTACTCTGTATCTAACCCCGTGCTGTACCTGTCCTGGGAGTGTTTGATGGGGACAGTGTGGAGGAAGCTTTACTCTGTATCTAACCCCGTGCTGTACCTGTCCTGGGAGTATTTGATGGGGACAGTGTAGAGGGAGCTTTACTCTGTATCTAACCCCGTGCTGTACCTGTCCTGGGAGTGTTTGATGGGGACAGTGTAGAGGGAGCTTTACTCTGTATCTAACCCCGTGCTGTACCTGTCCTGGGAGTGTTTGATGTGGACAGTGTAGAGGGAGCTTTACTCTGTATCTAACCCCGTGCTGTACCTGTCCTGGGAGTGTTTGATGGGGACAGTGTAGAGGGAGCTTTACTCTGTATCTAACCCCATGCTGTACCTGTCCTGGGAGTGTTTGATGGGGACAGTGTAGAGGGAGCTTTACTCTGTATCTAACCCCATGCTGTACCTGTCCTGGGAGTGTTTGATGGGGGACAGTGTAGAGGGAGCTTTACTCTGTATCTAACCCCGTGCTGTACCTGTCCTGGGAGTGTTTGATGGGGACAGTGTAGCGGGAGTTTTACTCTGTATCTAACCCGGGCTGTACCTGTCCTGTGAGTGTTTGATGGGGACAGTGTAGAGGGAGCTTTACTCTGTATCGAACCCTGTCCTGTACCTGTCCCGGGAGTCTTTGATGGGGAGAGTGTAGATGGAGCTTTACTCTGAATCTAACCCTGTGCTGTACCTGTCCTGGGAGTGTTTGATGGGGACAGTGTAGAGGGACCTTTACTCTGTATCGAACCCTGTCCTGTACCTGTCCCGGGAGTCTTTGATGGGGAGAGTGTAGATGGAGCTTTACTCTGAATCTAACCCTGTGCTGTACCTGTCCTGGGAGTGTTTGATGGGGGACAGTGTAGAGGGAGCTTTACTCTGTATCTAACCCCGTGCTGTACCTGTCCTGGGAGTGTTTGATGGGGACAGTGTAGAGGGAGCTTTACTCTGTATCTAACCCCATGCTGTACCTGTCCTGGGAGTGTTTGATGGGGACAGTGTAGAGGGAGCTTTACTCTGTATCTAACCCCATGCTGTACCTGTCCTGGGAGTGTTTGATGGGGGACAGTGTAGAGGGAGCTTTACTCTGTATCTAACCCCGTGCTGTACCTGTCTTGGGAGTGTTTGACGGAGGGACAGTGTAGAGGGAGCTTTACTCTGTATTTAACCCCATGCTGTACCTGTCCAGGGAGTGTTTGATGGGGACAGTGTAGAGGGAGCTTTACTCTGTATCTAACCCCGAGCTGTACCTGTCCTGGGAGTGTTTGATGGAGGGACAGTGTAGAGGGAGCTTGATGCGCGTCAATGAGCACCTGGAATCAAGGCTTTAGTATTGAAGGCTTTAATACAGTAACAATGAAACTACTAACACGAATACACCAGTTCAGACTGAAGAGGTCCTGCCGGAGCAGGGGGTCTTATACCCTGCCACCGGAGGCGGGACCCCACTGGAATGTGCCATGATAACACTTATAACAGGTAACCACCCTAACCCAACAACATAGTACAACCCCCACAGTAATAACACCCTAGCCCAACAGTAACATAATAACAACCCCCAGTGGTGAACCAACGATGGTTCACCACATTCACCCCTCCTTTAGGAACAAAAGGTGGCGGGGTGGACGAAAACAGACAATAAAAAAAAATATCACAGGATTCACAAGTCCAGACGGTCTGGAGGACCGCACCGACGCTGCGATCTCCTCAACACCGGTTGCGAAACCGGAGCAGGTGCCGATCTCTCCAACACCGGTTGCGAAAACGGAGCAGGTGCTTGTGGTGGCTCTCTCAAAGTAACATCTGGCTGTCCCCTCAAGACTCCCGGGCCGGCCGGCCCTGGTGAGGCGATGGTGCAGGGGATCCTGGAACGTTTGGTGGTAGTGGTGGTGGTGATGATGATGGTGGCGCCGATCTCCGAGTCTCAGGCAAGCTGTACATGCCGTTTTTAGGTTTGGACCTGCAGACTTTGCCGTAGTGGCCTTTCTTACCGCACTGGCTGCAGATTGCCGTTCTTGCCGGACACTGTTGCCGTGGATGCTTGGCCCCACCGCAAAAATAGCATCGCTGGCCACCTGGAGCTGCCGCCGTCGTCGAATCGATCTGGGAGCGCGGGTTCGCGGGGCGAGGAGGGAGCAGAGCTTGCTCCAACCACGTTGACTGCACGTGGTCCTCGGGGTACAGCGCCAAGCTCTTCGACGCCGCCTCCAACCTCACGGCCATCCCCATTGCCTGGGTCAAGTTGAGTTTCCCCTTTTCTAGTAATTTAAGCCTGATGTACGAGGACCCTACCCCTGCTACGAACGCGTCTCGGGCGAGGTCGTACATGTACTGCTCGGCGGAGACGTCCTTACAGTCGCAACCCCTGGCAAGCTGCAGGAGCTCATTGGCGTAATCCTCTATGGTTTCGCCCGACTGCCGACGTCGTGTAGCGAGGAGGTAACGAGCATGTATCTCGTTGGGTGGCGTAATGTACCTATTCTTTAGGAGCTCGACGGCACCTGGTAAGTGGGAGCTGCACGAATGGCTAGGTAAATCGTGTCGCTTACCCTCGCGTGGAGGACCTGGAGTCTATCACTGTCCGTAGTGATAGCTACCGAGGCTGCCAGGTAGTCCTCGAAGCACTTCCACCAATGGTCGAATGTGTTAGCTGCACCGACCGCACGTGGGTCCAGTGTCAGACGATCCGGTTTTAGGATCTGTTCCATACTCTCTGTTTACTGTATTAAATTGATGCGCGTCAATGAGCACCTGGAATCAAGGCTTTAGTATTGAAGGCTTTAATATAGTAACAATGAAACTACTAACACGAATACACCAGTTCAGACTGAAGGGGTCCTGCCGGAGCAGGGGGTCTTATACCCTGCCACCGGAGGCGGGACCCCACTGGAATGTGCCATGATAACACTTATAACAGGTAAACACCCTAACCCAACAACATTGTACAACCCCCACAGTAACAACACCCTAGCCCAACAGTAACATGGTAACAAACCCCAGTGGTGAACCAACGATGGTTCACCACAGAGCTTTACTCTGTATCTAACCCTGTGCTGTACCTGTCATGGGAGTATTTGATTGGGACAGTGTAGAGGGAGCTTTACTCTGTATCTAACACCGTGCTGTACCTGTCCTGGGAGTGTTTGATGGGGGACAGTGTAGAGGGAGCTTTACTCTGTATCTAACCCCGTGCTGTACCTGTCCTGTGAGTGTATGATGGGGACAGTGTAGAGGGAGCTTTACTCTGTATCTAACCCCGTGCTGTACCTGTCCTGGGAGTGTTTGATGGGGATAGTGCTGTGGGTGATTTATTCTGTATCTAACCCCGTGCTGTACCTGTCCTGGGATGGTTTGATGGGGGACAGAGTGGAGGGAGTTTTACTCTGTATCTAACCCCGTGCTGTACCTGTCCTGGGAGTGTTTGATGGGGTCAGTGTAGCGGGAGCTTTACTCTGAATCTAACCCCGTGTTGAACCTGTCCTGGGAATGTTTGATGGGGGACAGAGTGGAGGGAGCTTTACTCTGTATCTAACCCTGTGCTGTACCTGTCCTGGGAGTGTTTGATGGGGGACAGTGTAGAGGGAGCTTTACTCTGTATCTAACCCCGTGCTGTACCTGTCCTGGGAGTGTTTGATGGGGACAGTGTAGAGGGAGTTTTACTCTTTATCTAACCCTGTCCTGTACCTGTCCCGGGAGTCTTTGATGGGGAGAGTGGAGATGGAGCTTTACTCTGAATCTAACCCCGTGCTGTACCTGTCCTGGGAGTGTTTGATGGGGACAGTGTAGAGGGAGCTTTACTCTGTATCTAACCCCATGCTGTACCTGTCCTGGGAGTGTTTGATGGGGCCAGTGTAGAGGGAGCTTTACTCTGTATCTAATCCCGTGCTGTACCTGTCCTGGGAGTGTTTGATGGGGACAGTGTAGAGGAAGCTTTACTCTGTATCTAACCCCGTGCTGTACCTGTCCTGGGAATGTTTGATGGGGGACAGAGTGGAGGGAGCTTTACTCTGTATCTAACCCCATGCTGTACCTGTCCTGGGAGTGTTTGATGGGGACAGTGTAGAGGGAGCTTTACTCTGAATATAACCCCGTGTTGTACCTGTCCTGGGAATGTTTGATGGGGGACAGAGTGGAGGGAGCTTTACTCTGTATCTAACCCCGTGCTGTACCTGTCCTGGGAGTGTTTGATGGGGACAGAGGAGAGGGAGCTTTACTCTGTATCTAACCCGATGCTGTACCTGTCCTGGGAGTACCATAGAACCATAGAAAATTACAGCTCAGAAACAGGCCTTTTGGCCCTTCTTGTCTGTGCCGAACCATTTTATGCCTAGTCCCACTGACCTGCACTTGGACCATATCCCTCCACACCCCTCTCATCCATGAACCCGTCCAAGTTTTTCTTAAATGTTAAAAGTGACCCCGCATTTACCACTTTATCCGGCAGCTCATTCCACACTCCCACCACTCTCTGCGTGAAGAAGCCCCCCCTAATATTCCCTTTAAACTTTTCTCCTTTCACCCTTAACCCATGCCCTCTGGTTTTTTTCTCCCCTAGCCTCAGCGGAAAAAGCCTGCTTGCATTCACTCTATCTATACCCATCAAAATCTTATACACCTTGATCAAATCTCCCCTCAATCTTCTACGCTCCAGGGAATAAAGTCCCAACCTATTCAATCTCTCCCTGTAACTCAGCTTCTCAAGTCCCGGCAACATCCTTGTGAACCTTCTCTGCACTCTTTCAATCTTATTTACATCCTTTCTGTAACTAGGTGACCAAAACTGTACACAATACTCCAAATTCGGCCTCACCAATGCCTTATATAACCTTACCATAACACTCCAACTTTTATACTCGATACTCCGATTTATAAAGGCCAATGTACCAAAGGCACTCTTTACGAGTGTTTGATGGGGACAGTGTAGAGGGAGCTTTATTCTTTATCTGACCCCGTGCTGTGCCTGTCCTGGGAGTGTTTGATGGGCATGATGTGGAGATTATGGCGTTGGACTGGGGTAAACACAGTAAGAGTTTTAACAACACCAGGTTAAAATCCAACAGGTTTATTTGGTAGCAAATGCCATTAGCCTTCGGAGCGCTGCTCCTTCGTCAGATGGAGTGGAAATCTGCTCTCAAACAGGGCACAGAGACACAAAATCAAGTTACAGAATACTGATTAGAATGTGAATCTCTACAGCCAGCCAGGTCTTAAAGATACAGACAATGTGAGTGGAGGGAGCATTAAGCACAGGTTAAAGAGATGTGTATTGTCTCCAGACAGGACAGCCAGTGAGATTCTGCAAGCCCAGGGGGCAAGCTGTGGGGGTGACTGAAAGTGTGACATAAATCCAACATCCCGGTTTAGGCCGTCCTCATGTGTGCGGAACTTGGCTATCAGTTTCTGCTCAGTGACTCTTGCAACTCGGCCAACATTGTCTACCTGATACGCTGCAGGAAAGGATGTCCCGAGGCATGGTACATTGGGGAAACCATGCAGACACTACGACAACAGATGAATGAACACTGCTCGACAATCACCAGGCAGGAGTGTTCTCTTCCTGTTGGGGAACACTTCAGCGGTCACGGGCATTCAGCCTCTGATCTTCGGGTAAGCGTTCTCCAAGGCGGTCTTCACGATACACGACAGCGCAGAGTCGCTGAGCAGAAACTGATAGCCAAGTTCCGCACACATGAGGACGGCCTAAACCGGGATGTTGGATTTATGTCACATTATCAGTAACCCCCACAGCTTGCCCCCTGGACTTGCAGAATCTCACTGGCTGTCCTGTCTGGAGACAATACACATCTCTTTAATGCTCCCTCCACTCACATTGTCTGTATCTTTAAGACCTGGTTGCCTGTGGAGATTCGCATCCTAATTAGTATTCTGTAACTTGATTTTGTGTCTCTGTGCCCTGTTTGAGAGTGGATTTCCACTCCATCTGACGAAGGAGCAGCGCTCCGAAAGCTTATGGTATTTGCTACCAAATAAACCTGTTGGACTTTAACCTGGTGTTGTTAAAACTCTTACTGAGTATATAATGGGGACAGTGTAGAGGGAGCTTTACTCTGTATCTAACCCCGTGCTGTACCTGTCCTGGGAGTGTTTGATGGAGGACAGTGTAGAGGGAGCTTTACTCTGTATCTAACCCCGTGCTGTACCTGTCCTGGGAGTGTTTGATGGGGGACAGTGGAGAGGGAGCTTTACTCTGTATCTAACCCTGTGCTGTACCTGTCCTGGGAGTGTTTGATGGGGACAGTGTAGAGGGAGCTTTACTCTCCATCTAACCCTTTGATTTACCTGTCCTGTGGGTGTTTGATGGCGGACAGTGTAGAGGAAATTTTACTCTGTATCTAACCCCGTGCTACAACGTATCTGGGGCGTGTTTGATGGGGACAGTGTAGAGGGAGCTTTACTCTGTATCTAACCCCGTGCTGTACTTGTCCTGGGAGTTTTTCATGGGGACGATGTAGGGGGAGCTTTACTCTGTATCTCATAGAAATCATAGAAACCCTACAGTGCAGAAGGAGGCCATTCGGCCCATCGAGTCTGCACCGACCACAATCCCACCCAGGCCCTACCCCCACATATTTACCCTCTAATCCCGCTAACCTACGCATCTCAGGACTCTAAGGGGCAATTTTTAACCTGGCCAATCAACCTAACCCACACATCTTTGGACTGTGGGAGGAAACCGGAGCACCCGGAGGAAACCCACGCAGACACGGGGAGAATGTGCAAACTCCACAAAGACAGTGACCCGAGCCAGGAATCGAACCCAGGACCCTGGAGCTGTGAAGCAGCAGTGCTAACCCGCTGTGCTACCGTGCCGCCCCATGCGTTACCTGTCCTGGGAGTGTTTGATGGGGGACAGTGTTGGGGGAGCTTTACTCTGTATCTAACCACGTGCTGTACTTGTCCTGGGAGTGTTTGATGGGGGACAGTGTAGAGGGAGCGTTACTCTGTATCTAACCCCGTGCTGTACCTGTCCTGGGAGTGTTTGATGGGGGACAGTGTAGAGGGAGCTTTACTCTGTATCTAACCACGTGCTGTACTTGTCCTGGGAGTGTTTGATGGCGGACAGTGTAGAGGAAACTTTACTCTGTATCTAACCCCGTGCTGTACCTGTCCTGGGAGTGTTTGATGGGGACAGTGTAGAGGGAGCTTTACTCTGTATCTAACCACGTGCTGTACTTGTCCTGGGAGTGTTTGATGGCGGACAGTGTAGAGGAAACTTTACTCTGTATCTAACCCCGTGCTGTACCTGTCCTGGGAGTGTTTGATGGGGACAGTGTAGAGGGAGCTTTACTCTGTATCTAACCACGTGCTGTACTTGTCCTGGGAGTGTTTGATGGCGGACAGTGTAGAGGAAACTTTACTCTGTATCTAACCCCGTGCTACAAACCATCCTGGGCGTGTTTGATGGGAACAGTGCAGACGGAGCTTTACTCTGTATCTAACCCCGTGCTGTACCTGTCCTGGGAGTGTTTGACGGGGACAGTGTAGAGGGAGATTTACTCTGTATCAAACCCCGTGCTGTATCTGTCCTGGGAGTCTTTGATGGGGACAGAGCAGAGGGAGCTTTACTCTGTATCTAAGCCCATGCTGTACCTGTCCTGGGAGTGTTTGGTGGGGACAATATAGAGGGAGCTTTACTCTGTATCTAACCCCATGCTGGACCTGTCCTCGGATTGTTTGATGGGGGACAGTGTAGAGGGAGCTTTACTCTGTATTTAACCCTATGCTGTAGCTGTCCTGGGAATGTTTGATGGGGGACAGTGTAGACGGAGCTTGACTCTGTATCTAACCCCGTGCTGTACCTGTCCTAGGAGTGTTTGATGGGGACAGAGGAGAGGGAGCTTTACTCTGTATCTAACCCCGTGCTGTACCTGTCCTGGGAGTGTTTGATCGTGGACAGTGTAGAGGAAACTTTACTCGGTATCTCACCCATGGTACAACCTATCCTGGGCGTGTTTGATGGGGACAGTGTAGACGGAGCTTGACTCTGTATCTAACCCCGTGCTGTACCTGCCCTAGGAGTGTTTGATGGGGACAGAGGAGAGGGAGCTTTACTCTGTATCTAACCCCGTTCTGTACCTGTCCTGGGAGTGTTTGATGGGGACAGTGTCGAGGGATCTTTACTGTGAATCTAACCCCGTGCTGTACCTGTCCTGGGAGTGTTTGATGGGGACAGTGTAGAGGTAGCTTTACTCTGTATCTAACCCCGTGCTGTACCTGTCCTGGGAGTGTTTGACGGGGGACAGTGTCGAGGGAGCTTTACTCTGTATCTAACCCCGTGCTGTACCTGTCCTGGGAGTGTTTGATGGGGACAGTGCAGAGGAAGCTTTACTCTGTATCTAACCCCATGCTGTACCTGTCCTGGGAGTGTTAGATGGGGACAGTGTAGAGGAAGATTTACTCTGTATCTAACCCCGTGCTATACCTGTCCTGGGGGTGTTTGATGGGGATAGTGCAGTGGGTGTTTTATTCTGTATCTAACCCCATGCTGTCCCTGTGCTGGGAGTGTTTGATGGGGGACAGTGTAGATGGAGATTTACCCTGTATCAAACCCTGTGCTGTCCCTGTCCTGGGAGTGTTTGATGGGGGACAGTGTAGACGGAGCTTTACTCTGTATCTAACCCCGTGCTGTACCTGTCCTGGGTGTGTTTGATGGGGACAGTGAAGAATGAGCTTTACTCTGTATCTAACACCGTGCTGTACCTGTCCTGGGAGTGTTTGATGGGGGACAGTGTAGAGGGAGCTTTACTCTGTATCTAACCCCATGCTGTACCTGTCCTGGGAGTGTTTCTAGGGGGACAGTGCAGAGGGAGCTTTACTCTGCATCTAACCCCGTGCTGTACCTGTCCTGGGAGTGATTGATGGGGACAGTGCAGAGGGAGCTTTACTCTGTATCTAACCCTGTGCTATACCTGTCCTGGGAATGTTTGATGGGGGACAGTGTAGAGGGAGCTTTACTCTGTATCTAACCCCGTGCTGTACCTGTCCTGGGAATGTTTGATGGCGGACAGCGTAGAGGGAGCTTTACTCTGTATCTAACCCCGTGCTGTACCTGTCCTGGGAGTGTTTGATGGGGGACAGTGTAGAGGGAGCTTTACTCTGTATCTAACCCCGTGCTGTACCTGTCCTAGGAGTGTTTGATGCGGACAGAGGAGAGGGAGCTTTACTCTGTATCTAACCCCGTGCTGTACCTGTCCTGGGAGTGTTTGATGGGGGACAGTGTAGAGGGAGCTTTAGTCTGTATCTAACCCCGTGCTGTACCTGTCCTGGGAGTGTTTGATGGGGGACAGTGTAGAGGAAACTTTACTCTGTATCTAACCACGTGCTGTACTTGTCCTGGGAGTGTTTGATGGCGGACAGTGTAGAGGAAACTTTACTCTGTATCTAACCCCGTGCTACAAACCATCCTGGGCGTGTTTGATGGGAACAGTGCAGACGGAGCTTTACTCTGTATCTAACCCCATGCTGTACCTGTCCTGGGAGTGTTTGACGGGGACAGTGTAGAGGGAGATTTACTCTGTATCAAACCCCGTGCTGTATCTGTCCTGGGAGTCTTTGATGGGGGACAGTGTAGAGGGAGCTTTACTCTGTATCTAAGCCCATGCTGTACCTGTCCTGGGAGTGTTTGGTGGGGACAATATAGAGGGAGCTTTACTCTGTATCTAACCCCGTGCTGTACCTGTCCTGGGTGTGTTTAATGGGGACAATGTAGAGGGAGCTTTAATCTGTATCTAACCCCGTGCTGTACCTGTCCTGGGAGTGTTTGATGGGGGACAGTGTAGAGGGAGCTTTAGTCTGTATCTAACCCCGTGCTGTACCTGTCCTGGGAGTGTTTGATGGGGGACAGTGTAGAGGAAACTTTACTCTGTATCTAACCACGTGCTGTACTTGTCCTGGGAGTGTTTGATGGCGGACAGTGTAGAGGAAACTTTACTCTGTATCTAACCCCGTGCTACAAACCATCCTGGGCGTGTTTGATGGGAACAGTGCAGACGGAGCTTTACTCTGTATCTAACCCCGTGCTGTACCTGTCCTGGGAGTGTTTGACGGGGACAGTGTAGAGGGAGATTTACTCTGTATCAAACCCCGTGCTGTATCTGTCCTGGGAGTCTTTGATGGGGACAGAGCAGAGGGAGCTTTACTCTGTATCTAAGCCCATGCTGTACCTGTCCTGGGAGTGTTTGGTGGGGACAATATAGAGGGAGCTTTACTCTGTATCTAACCCCATGCTGGACCTGTCCTCGGATTGTTTGAAGGGGACAGTGTAGAGGGAGCTTTACTCTGTATTTAACCCTATGCTGTAGCTGTCCTGGGAATGTTTGATGGGGGACAGTGTAGACGGAGCTTGACTCTGTATCTAACCCCGTGCTGTACCTGTCCTAGGAGTGTTTGATGGGGACAGAGGAGAGGGAGCTTTACTCTGTATCTAACCCCGTGCTGTACCTGTCCTGGGAGTGTTTGATGGGGGACAGTGTAGAGGGAGCTTTACTCTGTATCTAACCCCGTGCTGTACCTGTCCTGGGTGTGTTTAATGGGGACAATGTAGAGGGAGCTTTAATCTGTATCTAACCCCGTGCTGTACCTGTCCTGGGAGTGTTTGATGGGGGACAGTGTAGAGGGAGCTTTACTCTGTATTATATTGGGAAATCGATTCTGAGTGAATCATTGGTTTGAGATTTTCCATTATTTAATGGCGAAATTGAGGATTCTGCTCAATTTTAAGATTTTCTGTTTTGCGATTGGTTTGAAAAGGCAGTTTAAGGTTTGGCCGCTTGGCCCTGTGTTAAGCGGAGGGGATTTTGGTTGGCTGGGGGGGAACATGGCCTTTTTCTGACAACTCATTCTGTGTTTTTTTCTTGGTTTCTCAGCGGGTCACGGGTACCCTGATCCTTGCCGTGTTTACAGCTGTACTGGGATCTCTCCAGTTCGGATATAACATCGGAGTCATCAACGCTCCACAGAAGGTGAGAAACAGAGGGAGCGATGGACGAGAGACAGAATGAGGAGGAGGAGAGAGAGAGAGAGAGAGAGAGAGAATGTGGGAAGTTAAAGGAAGGGAGAATCAGAAGGGGTAGAGAGAGGGCAGGGAAAGATTTAGGGTGGAATTTTCCATTCCCGCCCGCAACGGGTGGGACGCGAACTACGATCCGTTGGAATCGTGTGGGATTTTCCGGTCTTGTGGGAGGGGCGGGCGGTGAGCGTGGCTGGAAAATCCCGCTAATTGGAGTGAGGGGGAGGGATGTGGAGAGAGAGTAGAACATAAGAACATAAGAACTTAAGAAATAGGAGCAGGAGTAGGCCATCTAGCCCCTCGAGCCTGCCCCGCCATTCAATAAGATCATGGCTGATCTGACGTGGATCAGTACCACTTACCCGCCTGATCCCCATAACCCTTAATTCCCTTACCGCTCAGGTACAGGCCCTTCGGCCCTCTATGTTGCGGCGACCAATGGAACCAATCTAAAGCCCCTCTAATCTACACTATTCCAATATCATCCATATGTTTATCCAATAACCACTTGAATGCTCTCAACGTTGACGAGTCCACCACTGCTGCAGGCAGGGCATTCCACGCCCTTACTACTCTCTGAGTAAAGAACCTACCTCTAACATCTGTCCTATATCTCTCACCCCTCAATTTAAAGCTATGTCCCCTCGTGTTAGCCAACACCGTCCGAGGAAAAAGGCTCTCACTATCCACCCTATTTAATCCTCTGATCATCTTGTATGCCTCTATTAAGTCACCTCTTAACCTTCTTCTCTCTAACGAAAACAACCTCAAGCCCCTCAGCCTTTCCTCATACGATTTTCCCACCATACCAGGCAACATCCTGGTCTATCTCGTCTGCACCCTTTCCAACACTTCCACATCTTTCCTATAATACGGCGACCAGAACTGTACGCAATACTCCAAATGCGGCCACACCAGAGTTTTGTACAGTTGCAGCATGACCTCCTGGCTCCGAAACTCAATCCCTCTACCAATAAAAGCTAACACACCATATGCCTTCTTAACAACCCTATCAACCTGGGTGCTAACTTTCAGGGATCTATGCACATGGACACCCAGATCCCTCTGTTCATCCACACTACCAAGTATGTTACCATTAGCCCAGTACTCTGTATTCCTGTTACTCCTTCCAAAGTGAATTACCTCACACTTTTCCTCATTAAACGCCATTTGCCACATCTCAGCCCAGCTCTGCAGCTTATCTATGTCCCTCTGTAACCTGCCACTTCCCTCCGCACTGTCTACAACTCCATCGACTTTAGTGTCATCCGCAAATTTACTAATCCATCCTTCCACGCCCTCATCCAAGTCATTAATAAAAATGACAAACAACAGTGGCCCCAAAACAGATCCTTGTGGTACACCACTAGTAACTGAACTCCAGGATGAATATTTCCCATCAACCACCACCCTCTGTTTTCTTACAGCTCGCCGATTCCTGATCCAAACCACTAAATCACCCTCAATCCCAGGTGTCCGTATTTTCTGCAAAAGCTTACCATGGGGAACCTTATCAAACGCTTTGCTGAAATCCATATACACCACATCAACCGCTTTACCCTCATCCACCTCTTTGGTCACCTTCTCAAAGAACTCAATAAGAACTCAGGATTTGTGAGTAAGAGATGGAGAGACTGGGAAGGAAAGATGGAGTGATGTGGAGCGAGCAAGACTGGGTAAAAGAGAGAGGGAGAGATGGGGGAAGAGAGTAGAACAGGAAGGAAGTGGCAGAGGTCGCTACAGGGGATGGAAAGAGTTTTTTAAAAATTTCATTATTCATTCAAAGGATGTGGGTGTGGCAAACTCCACCAGCATTTGTGATATATATAAATGATTTGGAGGAAGATGTAGCTGGTGTGATCAGTAAGTTTGTGGACGACACGAAGATTGCTGGAGTTGTGGATAGTGATGAACATTGTCAGAGAATACAGCAGGATATAGATAGGCTGGAACATTGGGCGGAGAAATGGCAGATGGAATTTAATCCAGATAAATGCGAAGTGATGCATTTCGGGAGATCTAATGCAAGGGGGAAGCTATACAATAAATGGCAGAACCATCAGGAGTATAGACACACAGAGGGACCTGGGTGTACAAGTCCACAGATCCTTAAAGGTGGCAGCACAGGTGGAAAAGGTGGTGAAGAAGGCATATGGCATGCTTGCCTTTATTGGACGGGGCATTGAGTATAAAAGTTGGCATATGATGTTGCAGTTGTATCGAACATTGGTTAGGCCACATCTGGAATACTGCGTCCAGTTCTGGTCGCCACGCTACCAGAAGGACGTGGAGGCTTTGGAGAGAGTACAGAAAAGGTTTACCAGGATGTTGCCTGGTATGGAGGGTATTAGCTATGAGGAGAGATTGGGTAAACTGGGGTTGTTCTCCCTGGAAAGACGGAGGTTGAGGGGCGACCTAATAGAAGTTTATAAAATTATGCAGGGCATAGATAGGGTGAACAGTTGGAAGCTTTTTCCCAGGTCAGAAATGACAAACACAAGGGGTCAGAAGTTCAAGGTAAGGGGGGCAAGGTTCAGTACGGATATGCGGGGGACGTATTTTACACAGAGGGTGGTGGGGGCCTGGAATGCACTACCAAGCAAGGTGGTTGAGGCGGACATGCTCGGATCATTTAAGACTTATCGAGATAGCCACATGAACAGATGATCGGTGCTGTATTGTTTTAGAAGGGGCAGCAAGCTACAAAGAAATGTTTTCCCTCTCTCCCTGTTTTATTTGGAAATTCTGCTGGTGATCTTAAAGCAAGGATTTGCCTCCTGAAGGAAAGAATCTGCTACAGTTGGGGAGTTGCTCTGTCTTCAAACTGTTCGGAGGGAATCCAGAGAACTGCAAACTTTAACCAAAGGATTCAGTTTCCATTTGATTTGATTTGATTTATTATTGTCACATGTATTGGGATACAGTGAAAAGTATTGTTTCTTGTCTATACAGACAAAGCATACCGTTCATAGAGAAGGAAATGAGAGAGTGTAGAATGTAGTGTTACAGTCACAGCTAGGGTGTAGAGAAA
The DNA here is from genome assembly GCF_964213995.1 of Mustelus asterias. Lineage (NCBI taxonomy): Eukaryota > Metazoa > Chordata > Chondrichthyes > Carcharhiniformes > Triakidae > Mustelus > Mustelus asterias. The sequence continues at coordinate 7,585,149 of NC_135831.1, forward strand.
GATCAACAGTGCGAAGCACTGTGCCCCCGTGAGCCGCAGAGATCATGATTTTAAAAAAACACTTCTTAAAGGTACACTAACACCACACCATCCCTAACTTGAGAAGATGGCAAGTTACTCGCCACAGGAAACTCGCGCAAACACAGGGACAATGTGCAAACTCCGCACAGACAGTGGCCCGAGCTGGGAATCGAACCCAGGTCCCTAGCACTGTGAGGCAGCAGTGCTAACCCGCTGTGCCACCGTGCCTTGCATGCCGGATAGGAGGGAGTGCCCTCAACTTGCCGGCTGAGGCTGTCGCCACTGAGACCAGGTTGCCTTCTTAATGGGCACCCTGATGAGCCCTAACAATGGCCTCCACCCACCCCCCACCCCCCCCCCCCCCCCGCCACCCTTCCCCATCACAGAGATCTCAGGGGGGCCCACACCCCATCCGCCCACCCCGATATCAGCTGGTATTAACCACCACCAATAAGAGGCAGCAACTCTTCCAGCCCCCCACCCCCTCTGCCCCCCCCCCCCTCACATACACAGTCAGTGCTGTCACTCTGCCCCCCTTTTACCCCAAACATCGGACACCTTCCCCCCCCCCCCACCAAGCCCCAGCTCCCACGTCTGCTCCCTCCACAACCAGCACCACAAATAAATGAATCCTTCCCCTCCCCTCTCCACGCCACTCCCCCATGAGGCTGCCACTGGTGTCTAATCCTGGCTCGCATCGTGCCCTGGCACAGGTTGGCAGTGCCAGGTTGGCCTGGGCATGGTGCCAGGCTGGCAGTGCCAGGTTGGCACTGGGCATAGTGCACAGGTTGGCAGTGCCAGGTTGGGACTGGGCATGGTGCCAGGTTGGCAGTGCCAGGTTGGCACTGGGCATGGTGCCAGGTTGGCAGTGCCAGGTTGGCACTGGGCATGGTGCCAGGTTGGTAGTGCCAGGTTGGCCCGGGCATGGTGCCAGGTTGGCAGTGCCAGGTTGGCACTGGGCATGGTGCCAGGTTGGCAGTGCCAGGTTGGCAGTGCCAGGTTGGCACTGGGCATGGTGCCAGGTTGGCAGTGCCAGGTTGGCACCGGGCATGGTGCCAGGTTGGCAGTGCCAGGTTGGCACCGGGCATGGTGCCAGGTTGGCAGTGCCAGGTTGGCACTGGGCATTGTGCCAGGTTGGCAGTGCCAGGTTGGCAGTGCCAGGTTGGGACCGGGCATGGTGCCAGGTTGGCAGTGCCAGGTTGGCACCGGGCATGGTGCCAGGTTGGCAGTGCCAGGTTGGCACCGGGCATGGTGCCAGGTTGGCAGTGCCAGGTTGGCACTGGGCATGGTAATAAAATTGGCAGTGCCGGGGAAGTGCCAGGGGGCATTGCCTGGGCAAGGTCTGGCCACGTCCCTCTCTGGCGAGGGGCAGCGAAAATTGGAAGTTGCGATCAAATCTAGAGTGCGTGCAGAATGTAGTGTTCCAGTCACAGCTAGGGTGTAGAGAAAGGTCAACTTAATGCGAGGTCGGTCCATTCAAAAGTCTGACAGCAGCAGGGAAGAAGCTGTTCTTGAGTCGGTTGGTACACGACCTCAGACTTTTGTACCTTTTTTCCGACGGAAGAAGGTGGAAGAGAGAATGTCCGGGGAGCGTGGGGTCCTTGATTATTCTGGCTGCTTTTCCCCGAGGCAGCGGGAAGTGTAGACAGAGTCAATGGATGGGAGGCTGGTTTGCGTGATGGATTGGGCTACATTCACGACCTTTTGTAGTTTCTTGTGGTCTTGGGCAGAGCAGGAGCCCCATACCAAGCTGTGACACCACCAGAAAGAATGCTTATGTTTGTTCTGGAGTTCTGTCAGGGTCCGTAAGGGAGAGAAGATAGATTTAGTTCATGAGTAAGAGAGATACAACATTGCATCTCACACAGTCTGCTTATCAGGGTGCGATCAACTCATGGAAGGCTCATCCTAACTGGCAGAGAC
>NC_135831.1:7602092-7746479 GCF_964213995.1 Mustelus asterias
CCCTTCGTGTCAGGGGGATTAGCAGGGTCAGTGCGTGGGGTTACGGGGGCAGGGCCTGGGTGGGATTGTGGTCGGTGCAGACTCGATGGGCCGAATGGCCTCCTTCTGCACTGTAGGGATTCTGTGACTATGAAGCCATTGTCAATTGTCATTGAAAACCCATCTGGTTCACTAATGTCCTTTCGGGAAGGGCACAGAGGGTGGTGAGTGTCTGGAACGAGCTGCCAGAGGTAGTAGTAGAGGCGGGTACAATTTTGCCTTTTAGAAAGCGTTTAGGCAGTTACATGGGTACGATGGGTACAGAGGGATATGGGCCAAACGGGGGCAATTGGGACTAGCTTAGTGGTTCAAAAAAAAGGGGCGGCATGGACAAGTTGGGCCGAAGGGCCTTGTTTCCATGCTGTAAACCTCTATGGCTCTATGTCGAGATTCTATGATTCTGTGACACAGATCATATACTCATTTAGTATCACATCGCTGTTTGTGGGATCTTGCAAGATAAATTACTTGTGTTTTAAGAAAGTATCTCACTGCCTGTGTGGTCCAAAGATACTTGAGAAATTGTTCTGGGGACCCGGGTTCGAATCCCGCCACGGCAGATGTTGGAATTTGAATTCAAAAGAAATTAATTTGGAATTAAGAATCTACTGATGACCCATTGTCGAAAAAACCCATCCGATTATTTGATCTATTATTGTCACATGTATTGGGATACAGTGAAAAATATTGTTTCTTGCGCGCTATACAGACAAAGCATACCGTTCATAGAGTACATAGGGGAGAAGGATTTGATTCGATTTATTATTGTCACATGTATTGGGATACGGTGAAAAGTATTGTTCCTTGCACACTGTACAAAGCATACCGTTCATAGAGTACATAGGGGAGAAGGATTTGATTTATTATTGTCACATGTATTGGGATACAGTGAAAAGTATTGTTTCTTGCGCGCTGTACAGACAAAGCATACTGTTTATAGAGTACATCAGGGAGAAGGATTTGATTTGATTTATTATTGGCACATGTATTGTGGTGTCCGCTATACAGACAGAGCATACCGTCCATAGAGAAGGCAAGGAGAGAGTGCAGAATGTAGTGTTACAGTCATAGCTAGGGTGTAGAGAAAGATGAACAATCTGAGGTCCCTATCTGCTTTAAGAACACGACCATCATCTGGTTCCCTTTAGGGAAGGAAATCTGCCGTCCTTACCCCGGTCTGGCCTACATGTGTCTCCAGAGCCACAGCCAATGTGGTTGCCTCTCAACTGCCCCTCCAAGGGGCAACTAGGGATGGGCAATAAATGCTGGGCCCAGCCAGCGACGCCCATGTCCATTGAACAAGTAACCACCCCCCTCCCCCCGCCCCCCCCCGACCCCCCAGGTCAGGATAAGGGAGGCAGGATAACAGAGACGCAAACTCTAAATATATCATTCTTTCCTCTCCCGCCCCCCCCCGTCTAGATCATCGAGCGGAGTTACAATGCGACGTGGATGCGGAGGCAGGAAGGAATGGAACAGCCTCAGCCCATCGACCAGGCCACACTCACCACTCTTTGGAGCCTTTCAGTTGCCATATTTTCCATCGGAGGAATGGTTTCCTCCTTCCTGCTGGGAACTCTCGCCGAGTGGCTGGGCAGGTAACGTCGGCGGAGTGGGTGGGGCGGGTGGCAAGGAGACGGGAGGGTGTCAGATACCGGCTGTATCAGAGGAGGAGGCCACTCGGCCCATCGGCTCTGCAATGGGTAATCATGGCCATTCCCCTGCCTTCCCCTACTATCCCCGCCCCTGCACACTAATGTTTCTATTCAAATAATCATCCAATGCCTTCTTGAATGCCTCGATTGAACCTCCGCCTACCACTTCCAGGCAGAACGTTCCGGACCGCCGGCCGCTCGCTGGGTGAGAGCGTTCATTCTCAACATCGCATTCACTCCCTTTGCAACTCCCGTTAAATTCGTGCCCTCTCCTCCCCGATCCTTTTACGAGGATCAGAAATAGGGGCGACACAGTGGTTATCACTGCTGTCTCACAGCGCCAGGGACCCGGGTTCGATTCCCGGCTTCGATCGCTGTCTGTGCGGAGTCTGCACGTTCTCCCCGTGTCTGCGTGGGTTTCCTCCGGGTGCTCCGGTTTCCTCCCACAGTCCGAAAGACATACGGGTTAGGTAGATTGGCTATGCTAAATTGCCCCTTAGTGTCCAATGATGTGTAGGTTAGGTGGATTGGCCATGTTAAATTGCCCCTTGGTGTCCAAAGATGTACAGGTTAGGTGGATTGGCCATGCTAAATTGCCCCTTAGTGTCCAAAGATGTGCAGGTTAGGTGGATTGGCCATGCTAAATTGCCCCTTGGTGTCCAAAGATGTCCAGGTTAGGGGGATTGGCCATGCTAAATTGCCCCTTAGTGTCCAAAGATGTACAGGTTAGGTGGATTGGCCATGCTAAATTGCCCCTTAGTGTCCAAAGATGTGCAGGTTAGGTGGATTGGCCATGCTAAATTGCCCATTAGTGTCCAAAAATGAGTAGGTTAGGTGGATTGGCCATGCTAAATTGCCCCTTCATGTCCAAAGATGTGCGGGTTGGGTGGATTGGCCATGCTAAATTGCCCCTTAGTGTCAGGGGAACTAGCTAGGGTAAATGCATGGGGTTATGGGGATAGGGCCTGGGTGGGATTGGGGTTGGTGCAGACTTGATGGGCCGAATGACCTCCTTTTGCACTGTACGATTATATGGTTCTATGACCTCCAGAAGCCTCCCGAGCGCCAGCCTCCAACCTCGCTGACATCCCCTCCGTCACAACCCCCGACGGACCCCCACCCAACCATCCTCCAACCCCGACACCCCTCCCCCACACCTTCCAGCCACCAGGCTTTGAATCCCTCCCACTTACGTCCCCACGGGAGAAGATGGTCCATGACTGCTGGGAGTGGGAGAAGACTGGGGGTGGGGTACCCGACTTGAGAATCCTCACTCCCTTTGAGGATGGAGAGCCCTGGATCTGGCAGGAGGAGTGGGGAGGGGGGGGAGGTGGGCAGGAGGAGGAGGGCAGGACCACGAGTGACAGCCAGGCCGGCGATGGACACAGAAGTGAGATATGTTGAACGCATGAATGCTCGGCAGATGCTCACTTCTGTGTCCACCGCCGGCCTGGCTGTCACTCGTGGTCCTGCCCTCCTCCTCCTGCCCACCTCAGGGTGAGAGGGAGGAAACTCTGCAAAAGGGACAATCCGGGGTAGGGGGGCAATGTCCGTGCGGGGTGGGTGGAGGGGGGGGGTGGAATGTCTGTGGGGGGGGCAGTGCCAAGCTGGCACTGGGAAGATTACATCTCATGACTTCAACTCAGGTGTGAATGTACTAAAGTACTCAACACTAACACACTGAACTTAATGTTAAAACACTATCTGGGCAGCACAGTGGTTAGCACTGCTGCCTCACATCACCCAGGCACCCGGGTTCGATTCCCGACTTGGGTCACTGTCTGTGTGGAGTTTGCACGTTCTCCCCCCGTGTCTGCGTGGGTTTCCTCCGGGTGCTCCGGTTTCCTCCCACAGTCCGAAAGACATGCTGGTTAGGTGCTAAATTCTCCCTCAGTGTTACCCGAACAGGTGCCGGAGTGAGGGAGATTTTCACAGTAACTTCATTGCAGTGTTAATGTAAGCCTTACTTGTGACACTAATAAATAAACTTTAAACTTAAACTGTGGTAAAACACCCAACACAAACACGAAAGATGTGCAGGTTAGGTGGATTGGCCATGTGAAATTGCCCCTTAGTGTCCAAAGATGGGCGGGTTAGGTGGATTGGCCATGCTACATTGCCCCTTAGTGTCCAAAGATGTGCAGGTTAGGTGGATTGGCCATTCCAAATTGCCTCTTAGTGTCCAAAGCTGTGTAGGTTAGGTGGATTGGCCATGCTAAATTGCCTCTTAGTGTCGAAAGATGGGCGGGTTAGGTGGATTGGCCATGCTAAATTGCCCCTTCGTGTCAGGGGGATTAACAGGGTAAATCTGTAGGGCCTGGATGGGATTGCGGTCGGTGCAGACTCGATGGGCCGAATGGCCGGCTTCTGTTCTGTAGGGATTCTATGATACACCGAGCTCGATTTAAAACACGATCTGTCGCCGAGTTGTCCTTTCCTCAATTTCATCTCAGATGTCTGTATGAAATTGCTCTGAATAACTCATGCCTCGTCCCGCAGGAAGAATGCTATGCTGGTGAATAATGTGATTGCGCTGCTAGGCGGTATCCTCATGGGCTTTTCCCAATACTGCCAATCCTACGAGATGCTAATCCTGGGCCGTTTCGTTATCGGTGCTTATTCTGGTGAGATTCCGAGCGAGTTCCGTTCGCGGTGGATTGCCACGTGAAAATTAATCTGGTTTGGTTTGGATAAAGTAGACGTGGAGGCGGATGCTTCCTCCGGTGGGACATTCTAGGACGAGAGAGGTCACAGTCTTAGGATAAGGGGGCAGCAAATTTAAAACAGAGTTGAGGAGAAACTACTTCTCCCAGAGGATTGTGAATCTGTGGAATTCGCTGCCCCAAAGTGCGGTGGATGTTGGGACAGTGAGTAAATTTAAGGAGGGGTTAGGCAGATTTTTAATTGGGAATGGGTTGAAGGGTTATGGGGAGAAGGCAGGAAAATGGGGATGAGGAGCATATCAGCCGTGATCGAATGGCAGAGCGGACTCAATGGGCCGAATGGCCTAATTCTGCTCCTAGATCTTCTGGTCTTATGATTGGTGGATCACCTTTTGATTTGATTTGATTTGATTTATTATTGTCCCAAATATTGGGATACAGTAAAAAGTATTGCTTCTTGAACACTATACAGACAACACATACTGTTCATAGAGTACATAGGGGGGAAGGATTTGATTTGATTTATTATTGTCCCAAATATTGGGATACAGTAAAAAGTATTGTTTCTTGAACACTATACAGACAATGCATACTGTTCATAGAGTACATAGGGGAGAAGGATTTGATTTATTATTGTCACATGTATTGGGATACAGTGAAAAGTATTGTTTCTTGCGTGCTATACAGACAAAGCATACCATTCATAGAGTACATAGGGGAGAAGGATTTGATTTATTATTGTCACATGTATTGGGATACAGTGAAAAGTATTGTTTCTTGTGCGCTATACAGACAAAGCATACTGTTCATAGAGTACATAGGGGAGAAGGATTTGGTTTATTATTGTCACATGTATTGGGATACAGTGAAAAGTATTGCTTCTTGCGCGCTATGCAGACAAAGCATGCCGTTCATAGAGAAGGAAAGGAGAGAGTGCAGAATGCAGTGTTACAGCCATAGCTAGGGTGTCGAGAAAGATCAACTTAATGCGAGGTAGGTCCATTCAAAAGTCTGACGGCAGCAGGGAAGAAGCTGTTCTTGAGTCAGTCGGAACGTGACCTCAGACTTTTGTACCTTTTCCCCGATGGAAGAAGGTGGAAGAGAGAATGTCCGGGGTGCGTGGGATCCTTGATTATGCTGGCTGCTTTTCCCGAGACAGCGGGAAGTGTAGACAGAGTCAATGGATGGGAGGCTGGTTTGCGTGATGGATTGGGCTACATTCACGATCCTTTGTAGTTTCTTGTGGTCTTGGGCAGAGCAGGAGCCAGACCAAGCTGTGATACAACCAGAAAGAATGCTTTCCATGGTGCATTAATGATATTAGTGATATTGGTGATATTATTAAACTAGAAAGAGTGCAGAAAAGATTTACTGGGATGCTACCGGACTTGATGGTTTGAGTTATAAGGAGAGGCTGGATAGACTGGGACCTTTTTCTCTGGAGCGTAGGAGGCTTAGGGGTGACCTTATAGAGGTCTATAAAATAATGAGGGGCACAGATCAGCTAGATAGTCAATATCTTTTCCCAAAGGTAGGGGAGTCTAAAACTAGAGGGCACAGGTTTAAGGTGAGAGGGGAGAGATACAAAAGTGTCCAGAGGGGCAATTTTTTCACACAGAGGGTGGTGAGTGTCTGGAACAAGCTGCCAGAGGTAGTAGTAGAGGCGGGTACAATTTTGTCTTTTAAAAAGCGTTTGGACAGTTACATGGGTACGATGGGTCTAGAGGGATATGGGCCAAACCCGGGCAATTGGGACTAGCATAAGGGGTTAAAAAAAATGGACAAGTTGGGCCGAAGGGCCTGTTTCCATGCTGTAAACCTCCATGACTCTATCTGTAGAAGTTGGTGAGAGTCGTAACGGACATGCCAGATTTCCTTAGTCTTCTGAGAAAAGTAGTGAGGCGTTGGTGGGGCTTTCTTAACGATAGCGTTGGTTATGACACTGTTACTTCCATGCAGGTATCTCATCTGGCTTAGTTCCGATGTACATTGGAGAAATTTCACCCACTCACCTGCGAGGGACCTTGGGAACATTACACCAACTGGCAATTGTAACGGGCATTCTCGTTGCTCAGGTAAGTTATTTGGGGCACACATACAGGACACGTGTGTGCGTGGCACAGGACAGGTGTACAACACCCAGGTATATTTCCCCTCCAAGAGTGCGGGTAAATTAATTCAAGAACAAAGAACAGTACAGCACAGAACAGGCCCTTCGGCCCACGATGTTGTGCCGAGCTTTATCTGAAACCAAGATCAAGCTATCCCACTCCCTATCATCCTGGTGTGCTCCATGTGCCTATCCAATAACCGCTTAAATGTTCCTAAAGTGTCTGACTCCACTATCACTGCAGGCAGTCCATTCCACACCCCAACCACTCTCTGCGTAAAGAACCTACCTCTGATATCCTTCCTGTATCTCCCACCACGAACCCTATAGTTATGCCCCCTTGTAATAGCTCCATCCACCCGAGGAAATAGTCTTTGAACGTTCACTCTATCTATCCCCTTCATCATTTTATAAACCTCTATTAAGTCTCCCCTCAGCCTCCTCCGCTCCAGAGAGAACAGCCCTAGCTCTCTCAACCTTTCCTCATAAGACCTACCCTCCAAACCAGGCAGCATCCTGGTAAATCTCCTCTGCACTCTTTCCGGCGCTTCCACATCCTTCTTATAGTGAGGTGACCAGAACTGCACACAATATTCCAAATGTGGTCTCACCAAGGTCCTGTACAGTTGCAGCATAACCCCACGGCTCTTAAACTCCAACCCCCTGTTAATAAAAGCTAACACACTATAGGCCTTCTTCACAGCTCTATCCACTTGAGTGGCAACCTTTAGAGATCTGTGGATATGGACCCCAAGATCTCTCTGTTCCTCCACAGTCTTCAGAACCCTACCTTTGACCCTGTAATCCACATTTAAATTAGTCCTACCAAAATGAATCACCTCACATTTATCAGGGTTAAACTCCATTTGCCATTTTTCAGCCCAGCTTTGCATCCTATCTATGTCTCTTTGCAGCCTACAACAGCCCTCCACCTCATCCACTACTCCACCAATCTTGGTGTCATCAGCAAATCAGCAAACATAAGAACATAAGAAATAGGAGCAGGAGTAGGCCATCTAGCCCCTCGAGCCTGCCCCGCCATTCAATAAGATCATGGCTGATCTGATAGTGGGTTCAGTTCCACTTACCCGCCCGCTCCCCATAACCCTTAATTCCCTTATTGATCAGAAATCTATCTACCTGTGACTTAAACATATTTAACGAGGTAGCCTCCACTGCTTCAATGGGAAGAGAATTCCAGAGATTCACTACCCTCTGAGAGAAGAAGTTCCTCCTCAACTCTGTCCTAAACTGACTCCCCCTTATTTTGAGGCTGTGTCCTCTCGTTCTTGTCGCTCCTCAGTCCTCTCTGCTCCAACGAAACCCAAGCCTGTCCAACCTCGTTTCATAACTTAATGTTCCATCCCAGGCAGCATCCTGGTGAATCTCCTCTGCACCCCCTCTGGTACAATCACATCCTTCCTATGATGTAACATCTTCCTTAAACTTCCCCCCCCCCTCTCACCTTGAACCTGTGCCCCCTTGCAATTGACGCTTCCACCCTGGGGAAAAAGCCTCTGACTATCCACCCTTTTTATGCTTCTCATCATTTTGTAGACCAGGTCTCCCCTCAGCCTCCATCTTTCCAGTGAAAACAATCCTAGTTTATTCAACCTCTCCTCATAGCCAACGCCCTCGAGACCAGCAAAACCCTGGTGAACCTTCTTTGCTCTCTCCCCAAAGCTTCCGCGTCCTTCTGGTAGTGTGGCGACCAGAACTGCACGCGATACTCCAAATGCGGCCTAACCAAGGTTTTATGTAGCTGTAACATGACCAGTCCTGATATCACCATGGTTACTTGCAGCTCATCTGAAGCCTCACGGACTTTGTGTGTCTTGACAGATATTTGGCCTGGATGTTCTCCTGGGGACGGACGACCTTTGGCCTTTGCTCTTGGCGGTGACAGTCTTCCCCGCTATCCTACAGGCCGCCCTTCTACCCCTGTGTCCCGAGAGTCCTCGATATCTCTACATCATTCGCAATGAAGAGGGAAAGGCCAAGAAATGTGAGTTGACCGTGGCCTCAATGCCCAACTTGTACCTGATCTGTGGCCCTACGTGCTGTGCCCACCGAGTTAGCGGGGCGACTCAAACAGAGGGCTAAAGAGCTTTCATTTTTATTTATCCATTCGTGGGACATGGGCGTCTCTGGCTGGCCAGCATTTATTGCCCATCCCTAGTTGCCCCTTGAGAGGTGGTGGTGAGCCGCCATCTTGAATACAACTGAGGACCTCACTAGGCTATTTGATCTTTTCATTTGATTTGATTTATGATTGTCACATGTATTGGGATACAGTGAAAAGTCTTGTTTCTTGCGCGCTATACAGACAAAGCATACCGTTCATAGAGTACATAGGGGAGAAGGATTTGATTTATTATTGTCACATGTATTGGGACACAGTGAAAAGTATTGTTTCTTGCGCGCTGTACAGACAAAGCATACCGTTCATAGAGTACATAGGGGAGAAGGATTTGATTTATTATTGTCACATGTATTGGGATACAGTGAAAAGTATTGTTTCTTGCGCGCTATACAGACAAAGCATACCGTTCATAGAGAAAAGAGAGAGTGCAGAATGTAGTGTTACAGTCATAGCTAGGGTGTAGAGAAAGATCAACTTAATGCGAGGTAGGTCCATTCAAAAGTCTGACAGCAGCAGGGAAGAAGCTGTTCTTGAGTCGGTTGGTGCGTGACCTCAGACTTTTATATCTTTTTCCCGACGGAAGAAGGTGGAAGAGAGAATGTCCGGGGTGCGTGGGGTCCTTGATTATGCTGGCTGCTTTTCCCGAGGCAGCGGGAAGTGTAGACAGAGTCAATGGATGGGAGGCTGGTTTGCGTGATGGATTGGGCTACATTCATGACCTTTTGTAGTTCCTTGCGGTCTTGGGCAGAGCAGGAGCCCAGACCAAGCTGTGATACAACCAGAAAGAATGCTTTCTATGGGGCATCTGTAAAAGTTGGTGAGAGTCATTTCAGAGGGCATCATGGGAAACCTCTTCTGCATCCTCTCCGAAGCCTCCACATCCTTCCTGTAATGTGGCGACCAGAATTGAACGCAATACTCCAAGTGCGGCCTAACCAAAGTTTTATTTATTTTTTTATTCATTTGTGGGACACGGGCGTCGCTGGTTGGCAAGCATTTATTGCTCATCCCTGGTTGCCCAAGGGCAGTTCTCAAAGGTAGGGGAGTCTAAAACTAGAGGGCATAGGTTTAAGGTGAGAGGGGAGAGATACGAAAGGGCCCAGAGGGACAATTATTTCGCCACACAGAGGATGGTGAGTGTCTGGAACAAGCTGCCAGAGACAGTAGTAGAGGCAGGTACAATTTTGTCTTTTAAAAAGCATTTAGATAGTTACATGGGTAAGACAGGTATAGAGGGATATGGGCCAAACGCAGGCAATTGGGACTAGCTTAGTGGTTTAAAAAAAGGCGGCATGGACAAGTTGGGCCAAAGGGCCTGTTTCCATGCTGTAAACCTCTATGACTCTATGAGAGTCAACCACATTGGCTGTGGCTCTGGAGTCACATGTAGGCCAGACCGGGTAAGGACGGCAGATTTCCTTCCCTAAAGGAACCAGATGGGTTTTTCCGACAATGGGTCATCAGTAGATTCTTAATTCCAGATTCCTTTTATTGAATTCAAATTCCACCATCTGCCGTGGCGGGATTCGAACCCCAGAACAATTTCTCAACTATCTTTGGACCGCAATCACTTCACAAGCAATGAGGTACATGTTGGAACACAATAATCGTCTTGTACAATGCAAGATCCCACAAACAGTGATGTGATAATAAATGATCTATATCATAGAGTTATAGAATCCCTACGGTGCAGAAGAGGCCATTCAGCCCATCGAGTCTGCACCAACTCTCTGACTATCCTATCCAGGCTAATCATAAGACCATATGATATAGGAGTAGAATTAGGCCATTCGGCCCATCGAGGCTGCTCTGCCATTCGATCATGGCTGGTAAGTTTCTCAACCCCATTCTCCCATTTTTTCCCAGTAACCCATGATCCCCCTGACCAATCAAGAACCCATCCATTTCTGTCTGAAAGACACTCAATGACCCGCCCTCCTCTGTGGTGATGAATTCCACAGATTCACCACCCTCAGGCTGAAGAAATTCCTCCTCATCTCAGTTCTAAAGGGTCGCCCCTTTACCCTAAGGCCGCACCCTCGAGTTCTAGTCTCTCGTACTAATGGAAACATCTTCCCTACGTCCACTCTATCCAGGCCAATTAGTATTCTGTAAGTTTCAATGAGATCCCCCCCCCCTCGTCCTTCTAAACTCCATCGAGTGCAGACCCAGAGTCCTCAAACGCTCCTCATACATCAAGCCTTTCATTCCAGGGATCATTCTTGTGAACCTCCTCTGGACCCTTTCCAAGGCCAGCACATCCTTCCTTAGATACGGGGTCCAAAACTGCTCACAATACTCCAAATGGGGTCTGACCAGAGCCTTCTACAGCTTCAGAAGTACATCCCTGCTCTTGTATTCTAGCCCTCTCAACATGAATGCTAACATTGCATTTGCCTTCCTAACTACCTTCAAGTTAATCTTAAGAGAGTCCTGAGCCAGGACTCCCAAGTCCCTTTGCACTTCTAATTTCTGAATTCTCTCCTAATTTAGAATAGTCAACCTAACCTGCACATCTTTGGACACTAAGGGGCAATTTAGCATGGCCAATCCACCTAACCCGCACATCTTTGGACACTAAGGGGCAATTTAGCATGGCCAATCCACCGAACCTGCACATCTTTGTAACTCAGGGGTAATTTAGCACAGCCAATCCACCTAACCTGCTCAACTTTGGTTACTAAAGGGGTAATTTATCATGGCCAACCCACAAATCTTTGGACATTAATGGGTAATTTAGGATGGCCAATCCGCCTAACCAACATATCCTTGTGCACTAAGGGACATTTTAGCATGGCCAATCCACTTACCTTCACATCCTTGTACATGAAGGGGCAATTTAGCATGGCCAATCCACCTAACCTGCACGTTTTGGGACACTGGGGGGCAATTTAGCATGGCCAATCCACCTACTCTGTCCATCGTTGGACTTTGAGGGGCAATTTAGCATGGCCAATCCACCTAACCTGCACATCTTTGGAGTGTGGGAGGAAACCCACGCAGACACGGGGAGAACTTGCAGATTCTGCACAGACAGTGACCCAAGCCGGGAATCGAACCCGGGACCCTGGCGCTGTGAGGCAGCAGTGCTAACCCGCTGTGTACTTTAAGGATGAGGGATGAATATTGCTCCCAGGACACTGGGTGAACTACCTCCGTTCTTCTCCCGGTAGCGACCGCAGGATCTACCATCTGAGAGGGTGCCTTGGTTTGAATTCTCGGCTGAAATATTGAACCTCCAACAGTGCAGCATTCCCTCTGTATTGTTCCAGGATACAAGTCCTGGATGGTGCTAAGGTCTCGGGAATTGGGCTTGAAGGCATGATCTTCTGCTTGAAGTGTGAGAGAGGATGAGCAAACGTGGCCAGGCTGGGGTGACAGTAAATGGCAGAACCCTGAAGAGTATTGATAGGCAGAGGGATCTGGGTGTACAGGTACACAGGTCACTGAAAGTGGCATCGCAGGTGGAGAAGGTAGTCAAGAAGGCATACGGCATGCTTGCCTTCATCGGCCGGGGCATTGAGCTTAAAAATTGGCAAGTCATGTTGCAGCTTTATAGAACCTTAGTTAGGCCGCACTTGGAATATAGTGTTCAATTCTGGTCGCCACACTACCAGAAGGATGTGGAGGCTTTGGAGAGGATACAGAAAAGATTTACCATGATGTTGCCTGGTATGGAGGGCATTAGCTATGAGGAGAGGTTGGAGAAACTTGGTTTGTTCTCGCTGGAACGACGGAGGTTGAGGGGGCGACCTGATAGAAGTCTACAAGATTATGAGGGGCACGGACAGAGTGGATAATCAGAAGCTTTTTCCCAGGGTGGAAGAGTCAATTACTAGGGGGCACAGGTTTAAGGTACGAGGGACAAGGTTTAAAGGAGATGTACGAGGCAGATTTTTTACACAGAGGGTGGTGGGTGCCTGGGACTCGCTGCCGGGGGAGATAGTGGAAGCGGATACGGTAGTGAGTTTTAAGGGGCGTCTTGACAAATACATAATAGCATGGGAATAGAGGGATACGGTCCCTGGAAGGGTAGGGGGTTTTAGTTCAGTCGGGCAGCATGGTCGGTGCAGGCTTGGAGGGGCCAAAGGGCCTCTTCCTGTGCTGTAATTTTCTTTGTTCTTTGTTGTTTGACAACTGGAGGTTACAAAAAGTTTTACTTTCTTTCTTCCCCGAGCGCAGGCTTGAGGATGTTGACTGGAAGACAGGACGTCACAAAGTCGCTGAGTGAGATGAAGGATGAGAAGAGGAGAATGGACATGGAGCCAAAAGTTACCATCGCTCAACTCTTCCGGATACCATCATACCGGCAGCCTATCATCATCGCGATCACCCTCCAACTCTCCCAGCAGCTGTCAGGTGTCAACGCTGTAAGCGTCGCCACAAAACGCGGCAAACGTAGCCTAAATTCAGCCCAAATTACAGTCTCCTCATCCACGCTGATGAGTCAAACGTTAACTCTGTTCCTCTCCCTACAGATGCTGCTTTTCCAGCATTATCAGTGGGGCAGCACGGCGGTTAACACTGCTGCCTCACAGCGCCAGGGACCCGGGTTCGATTCCCGGCTTGGGTCACTGTCTGTGTGGAATCTGTACCTTCTTCCCCCCGTGTCTGCGTGGGTTTCCTCCGGGTGCTCCAGTTTCCTCCCGCTCTCTAAAGATGTGCAGGTTAGGTGGATTGGCCATGCTAAGTTGCCCCTTAGTGTCCAAAGATGTGCAGGTTAGGTGGATTGGCCACGCTAAATTGCCCTTTAGTGTCCAAAGATGTGCAGGTTAGGTGGATTGGCCATGCTAAATTGCCCCTTAGTGTCCAAAGATGTGCAGGTTAGGTGGATTGGCCGTGCTAAATTGCCCCTTAGTGTCCAAAGATGTGCAGGTTAGGTGGATTGGCCACGCTAAATTGCCCTTTAGTGTCCAAAGATGTGTAGGTTAGGTGGATTGGCCATGCTAAATTGCCCCTTAGTGTCCAAAGATGTGCGGGTTAGGTGGAATGGCCATGCTAAATTGCCCCCTTAGTGTCCAAAGATGTGTGGGTTAGGTGGATTGGCCATGCTAAGTTGCCCCTCAGTGTCCAAAGATGTGCAGGTTAGGTGGATTGGCCATGCTAAATTGCCCCTTAGTGTCCAAAGATGTGCAGGTTAGGTGGATTGGCCATGCTAAATTGTCCCTTAGTGTCCAAAGATGTGCAGGTTAGGTGGATTGGCCATGGTAAATTGTCCCTTAGTGTCCAAAGATGTGCGGGGTAGGTGGATTGGCCATGCTAAATTGCCCTTTAGTGTCCAAAGATGTGCGGGTTAGTTGGATTGGCCATGCTAAATTGTCCCTAAGAATCATAGAATCCCTACAGTGCAGAAGGAGGCCATTCGGCCCTTCGAGTCTGCACCAACAACAATCCACCTAGGCCATACCCTGTAACCCCACATGTTTACCCTGCTAATCCCTCTAGCCTACGCATCCCGGGACACTAACAGGCATTTTAGCATGACCAATGCACGTCACCCGCACATCTTTGGAGTGTGGGAGGAAACCAGAGCACCCGGAGGAAACCCACGCAGGCATAGGGAGAACGTGCAGACTCCACACAGACAATGACCCAAGCCAGGAATCGAACCCAAGCCTCTGGAGCTGTGAGGCAGCAGTGCTAACCAGTGGGCCAAAGATGTGCTGGTTAGGTGGATTGGCCATGCTAAATTGCCCCTTAGTGTCCAAAGATATGCAGGTTAGGTGAATTGGCCATGCTAAATTGCCCCTTAGTGTCCAAAGACGTGCGGGTTAGGTGGATTGGCCATGCTAAATTGTCACTTAGCGTCCAAAGACGTGCGGGTTAGGTGGATTGGCCATGCTAAATTGTCCCTTAGTGTCCAAAGACGTGCAGGTTAGGTGGATTGGCCGTGCTAAATTGTTCCTTAGTGTTCCTGAAAAGGCGCTGGAGTGTGGCAACTGGGGGATTTTCACAGTAACTTCATTGCAGTGTTAATGTAAGCCTGCTCGTGACACTAATAAGTGAACTTTAAAACTTAAGGAGTCTGGCAGCCGCAGCACTTTGCTGATTGGATTAATATTTATGACTTGGCTTAGCCTCGTTGCCATGACAACAGCAAATGCCATTAATGCAGCAAATCATTGTCACGGTTATTCACTCAGTCGTAATCAGACAGTATTGGATAAGGACCATGTAAGGGAAGTTATGTGGCCATACGCTTGGTGGAGGAGTGAGAGTTTCAGGAGCTTGCAACGATACCATTGTCAACCATGGACATTTAAATAGGTATCCAAACACCTTAATTTACCCATTCGAACTCTACGCTAGATTTTAACTACTTTTAACTAGAATCAGAGCAGAACAAAGAGCGGCTCAGCGCAGAAACAGGCCCTTCGGCCTTCCACGTCCTAGCCGATCGTGATGCCCTAACTAAACTAAAAAAAATAACCTTCCGCCCTCACTCGGTCCGTATCCCTGTATTCCCCTCCCTAGGGGCGGCACGGTGGCACAGTGGTTAGCACTGCTGCCTCACAGTGCCAGGGACCCAGATTCAATTCCCAGCTTGGGGTCACCATCTGTGTGGAGTCTGCACCTTCACCCCACCCCCCCCACCGCCCCCCACCCCCTCGCCCCCCCGCCCACTCCATTTCCCCCCCCCCGCCACCTTCCCATGTCTGCGTGGGTTTCTTCCGGGTGCTCCGGTTTCCTCCCACGCTCCAATTTGTGCAGGTCAGGTGGATTGGCCATGCTAAATTGTCCCTTAGTGTCCAAAGATGTGCAGGTTAGGTGGATCGGCCATGCTAAATTGCCCCTCAGTGTCCAAAGATGTGCAGGTTAGGTGGATCGGCCATGCTAAATTGCCCCTCAGTGTCCAAAGATGTGCGGGTTAGATGGATTGGCCGTGCTAAACTGCCCCTTAGTGTCCAAAGATGTGTAGGTTAGGTGGATTGGCCGTGCTAAATTGCCCCTTAGTGTCCAAAGATGTGCAGGTTAGGTGGATTGGCCATGCTAAATTGCCCTTTAGTGTCCAAAGATGTGCAGGTTAGGTGGATTGGCCATGCTAAATTGCCCTTTAGTGTCCAAAGATGTGCAGGTTAGGTGGATTGGCCATGCTAAATTGTCCCTTAGTGTCCAAAGATGTGCAGGTTAGGTGGATTGGCCATGCTAAATTGCCCCTTAGTGTCAGGGGGATTAGCAGGGTAAATATGTGGGCTGACGGGAATAGGGCCTGGGTGAAATTATGGTCGGTGCAGACTCGATGGGTCGAATGGCCTCCTTCTGCACTGTAGGGATGATTCATGAACCTATCCAAAGGCCTCTTAAATGTTGCTGAGGTGCCTGCTTCCACCACCTTCTCTGGCAGCGCCTTCCAGGCACCCACCACTCTGCGTGAGAAACCTCCCCCCTCACATCTCCCTTAAACTTTTCCCTGTTTCCTGCCTGTTCCTTTTCTTTGTTCTTTTTGTTCTCATAGAATCATACAGCGCAGAAGAGGCCCTTCGGCCCATCGAGTCAACATCCACACGTTAGACACACCGGAACTCCCACCTAATCCCATTTACCAGCACTTGGCCCATAGCCCCGAATGTTCTGATGCGCCAAGTGCTCATTCAGGTCCTTTTTAAAGGATGTGAGGCCTCCACCACCCTCCCAGGCAGCGCATTCCAGACCCTCACCACCCTCTGGGTAAAAGGGTGTTACCTCACATCCTCCCCGCTAAACCCCCTGTCCCTCACAAAGAACAAAGAATATTACAGCACAGGAACAGGCCCTTCGGCCCTCCAAGCCTGCACCGACCATGCTGCCCGACTGAACTAAAACCCCCTACCCTTCCGGGGACCGTATCCCTCTATTCCCATCCTATTCATGTATTTGTCAAGACGCCCCTTAAAACTCACTATCATATCTGCTTCCATTACCTCCCCCGGCAACGAGTTCCAGGCACCCACCACCCTCTGTGTAAGAAACTTGCCTCGTACATCTCCTTTAAACCTTGCCCCTCGCACCTTAAACCTGTGCCCCCAGTAATTGACTCTTCCACCCTGGGGAAAAAGCTTCTGACGATCCACTCTGTCCATGCCTCTCATAATCTTGTAGACTTCTATCAGGTCTCCCCTCAACCTCCGTCGCTCCAGTGAGAACAAACCAAGTTTCTCCAACCTCTCCTCATAGCTAATGCCCTCCATACCAGGCAACATCCTGGTAAATCTTTTCTGTACCCTCTCCAAAGCCTCCACATCCTTCTGGTAGTGTGGCGACCAGAATTGAACACTATATTCCAAGTGCGGCCTAACTAAGGTTCTATAAAGCTGCAACATGACTTGCCAATTTTTAAACTCAATGCCCCGGCCGATGAAGGCAAGCATGCCGTATGCCTTCTTGACTACCTTCTCCACCTGCGTTGCCACTTTCAGTGACCTGTGTACCTGTACACCCTGATCCCTCTGCCTATCAATACTCTTAAGGGTTCTGCTATTGACTGCATATTTCCTATTTGGTTTAGACCTTCCAAAATGCATTACCTCACATTGAACCTATGTCCCCTCGTGATTGACCCTTCAGCTAAGGGGGACAGCTACTCCTTATCCACCCTGTCCACGCCCCTCATAATCTTGAACACCTCGATCAGGTCACCCCTCAGTCTTCTCTGCTCCAACGAAAAAAAACCCAAGCCTACCCAACCTCTCTTCATAACTTAAATGCTCCGTCCCAGGTAGCATCCTGGTGAATCTCCTCTGCACCCCCTCCAGTGCGTCCACATCCTTCCTATAATGTGGCGACCAGAACTGCACACAGTGCTCCAGCTGTGGCCTCACCAAAGTTATGGAGTCATAGAGATATACAGCATGGAAACAGGCCCTTTGGTCCAACTTGTCCATTTAAAACCCCTAAGCTAGTCCCAATTGCCCACATTTGGCCCATATCCCTCTCTCCCCATCGTACCCATGTAACTGTCTAAACGCTTTTTAAAAGACAAAATTGTACCCGCCTCTACTACTATCTCTGGCAGCTCGTTCCAGACACTCACCACCCTCTGTGTGAAAAAATTGCCCCCTCTGGACCCTTTTGTATCTCTCCCCTCGATTGATAAAGGCGAGTGTCCCGTATGTCTTTTTCATCACCCTACTGACATGTCCTTCCAGTTTCAGAGATCTGTGGACAAACACGCCAAGGTTCCTTTGTTCCACAGAACCTCTGAGTGTCCTACCTTTAATTGAATACTTCCTTGTCAAATTACTCCTTCCAAAGTGCATCACCTCACACTTTTCTGGGTTAGAACATAGAACATAGGACAGTACAGCACAGAACAGGCCCTTCGGCCCACGATGTTGTGCCGAGCTTTATCTGAAACCAAGATCAAGCTATCCCACTCCCTATCATCCTGGTGTGCTCCATGTGCCTATCCAATAACCGCTTAAATGTTCCTAAAGTGTCTGACTCCACTATCACTGCAGGCAGTCCATTCCACACCCCAACCACTCTCTGCGTAAAGAACCTACCTCTGATATCCTTCCTGTATCTCCCACCACGAACCCTATAGTTATGCCCCCTTGTAATAACTCCATCCACCCGAGGAAATAG
Organism: Mustelus asterias; assembly: GCF_964213995.1. Taxonomy (NCBI): domain Eukaryota; kingdom Metazoa; phylum Chordata; class Chondrichthyes; order Carcharhiniformes; family Triakidae; genus Mustelus; species Mustelus asterias. Next base: position 7,620,267 of record NC_135831.1, read on the forward strand.
TCTTTGAACGTTCACTCTATCTATCCCCTTCATCATTTTATAAACCTCTATTAAGTCTCCCCTCAGCCTCCTCCACTCCAGAGAGAACAGCCCTAGCTCCCTCAACCTTTCCTCATAAGACCGACCCTCCAAACCAGGCAGCATTCTGGTAAATCTCCTCTGCACTCTTTCCAGCGCTTCCACATCCTTCTTATAGTGAGGTGACCAGAACTGCACACAATATTCCAAATGTGGTCTCACCAAGGTCCTGTACAGTTGCAGCATAACCCCACGGCTCTTAAACTCCAACCCCCTGTTAATAAAAGCTAACACACTATAGGCCTTCTTCACAGCTCTATCCACTTGAGTGGCAACCTTCAGACATCTGTGGATATGGACCCCGAGATTTCTCTGTTCCTCGACAGGTTAAATTCCATCTGCCACTTATCCGCCCATTTGACCATTCCGTCTATATCTTCTCGTAGCCCAAGACACTCCGCCTCACTGTTAACCTCCCGTCCAATGTTCTGTTCCTAACTCCATTAGCAACTGGGGCGGCACGGTGGCACAGTGGTTGGCGCTGCTGCCTCACAGCGCCAGGGACCCCGGGTTCGATTCCCGGCTCGGGTCACTGCCTGTGCGGAGTCTGCACGTTCTCCCCCGTGTCTGCGTGGGTTTCCTCCGGGTGCTCTGGTTTCCCCCCGAAAGACGTGCGGGTTAGGGTGGATTGGCCGTGCTAAATTGCCCCTTAGTGTCAGGGGGATTAGCTAGGGTAAATATGGAGGGTGGTCGGTGCAGGCTCGATGGGCCGAATGGCCTCCTTCTGGGATTCTAATTCTGTTCTTATAATCTTAAAATGGCCAAATGTCGGCGGGGAAAGGGTTGATGGTTAACGGCCCTCTCTTTCTCACTCTCTCTGTCTTCCCCCCTCTCCTGACAGGTTTTCTATTATTCGACAAGTATCTTCATCAGTATGGGTATCCAGCAGCCGGTCTACGCAACCATTGGTGTTGGCATCATCAACACGGCCTTCACTGTGGTCTCTGTGAGTATGGGAATCGCAGCTGCCTCCGTGCCGAGAGGCCTCCAGTTCCCTAACTTAGCCCAGGCCTGCGGCCTACAGAATCCGCACTGGACTCAGCAGTGGACCAAACACTGGGCGAGGGAGGGGCTGGAGGGAGCCTGGGAGCGGAGCAGGGCGGGGGGGGCCTAAAAAACAGGCTTATCGTGGAGAAGAGAGACTCGCATTTCTGCCGCGTCTCCCTGGAAATCCCAAACTTTTTCCACTCGAAGAAGCGCAGCCATTGCAGGAAATTAGGGAACAGGGCAGAGGAAGATCCCACAAACTGCACGGCGGTAATCAACTGTGGAAGCAATATTGGTTAGCGAATAAATATTTCACCAGAGCAACGGACGCACTTGTCTGTCCTGTCCCTATCCTGGGAGTGTTTGATGGGATACAGTGTGGAGGGAGCTTTACTCTGTATCTAACCCCGTGCTGTACCTGTCCTGGGAGTGTTTGATGGGATACAGTGTGGAGGGAGCTTTACTCTGTATCTAACCCCGTGCTGTACCTGTCCTGGGAGTGTTTGATGGGGACAGTGTAGAGGGAGCTTTACTCTGTATCTAACCCCGTGCTGTACCTGTCCTGGGAGTGTTTGATGGGGGACAGTGTAGAGGGAGCTTTACTCTGTATCTAACCCCGTGCTGTACCTGTCCTGGGAGTGTTTGATGGGGACAGTGTAGAGGGAGCTTTACTCTGTATCTAACCCCGTGCTGTACCTGTCCTGGGAGTGTTTGATGGGGGACAGTGTAGAGGGAGCTTTACTCTGTATCTAACCCCGTGCTGTACCTGTCCTGGGAGTGTTTGATGGGGACAGTGTAGAGGGAGCTTTACTCTGTATCTAACCCCGTGCTGTACCTGTCCTGGGAGTGTTTGATGGGGGACAGTGTAGAGGGAGCTTTACTCTGTATCTAACCCCGTGCTGTACCTGTCCTGGGAGTGTTTGATGGGGACAGTGTAGAGGGAGCTTTACTCTGTATCTAACCCCGTGCTGCACCTGTCCTGGGAGTGTTTGATGGGGACAGTGTAGAGGGAGCTTTACTCTGTATCTAACCCCGTGCTGTACGTGTCCTGGGAGTGTTTGATGGGGACAGTGTAGAGAGAGCTTTACTCTGTATCTAACCCCGTGCTGTCCCTATCCTGGGGGTGTTTGATGGGATACAGTGTGGAGGGAGCTTTACTCTGTATCTAACCCCGTGCTGTACCTGTCCTGGGAGTGTTTGATGGGGGACAGTGTAGAGGGAGCTTTACTCTGTATCTAACCCCGTGCTGTACCTGTCCTGGGGGTGTTTGATGGGATACAGTGTGGAGGGAGCTTTACTCTGTATCTAACCCCGTGCTGTACCTATCCTGGGAGTGTTTGATGGGGGACAGTGTAGAGGGAGATTTACTCTGTATCTAACCCCGTGCTGTACCTCTCCTGGGAGTGTTTGATGGGGGACAGTGTAGAGGGAGCTTTACTCTGTATCTAACCCCGTGCTGTACGTGTCCTGGGAGTGTTTGATGGGGACAGTGTAGAGGGAGCTTTACTCTGTATCTAACCCCGTGCTGTAACTGTCCTGGGAGTGTTTGATGGGGACAGTGTAGAGGGAGCTTTACTCTGTATCTAACCCCGTGCTGTACCTGTCCTGGGAGTGTTTGATGGGGACAGTGTAGAGGGAGCTTTACTCTGTATCTAACCCCGTGCTGTAACTGTCCTGGGAGTGTTTGATGGGGACAGTGTAGAGGGAGCTTTACTCTGTATCTAACCCCGTGCTGTACCTGTCCTGGGAGTGTTTGATGGGGACAGTGTAGAGGGAGCTTTACTCTGTATCTAACCCCGTGCTGTACCTGTCCTGGGAGTGTTTGATGTCCCCAGGATAGAGAGAGGAATCAGCAGGCAGGTTTTGCTGTTTTTAGGCCCTTCAGCTCCAATGTTGTAAGATGAAGGATAGTCTGTGTGCAGGAAAAGTTTTGAGATTTGTCATGTGATGCTGTCTCCCTGTTTTCCCGCTCTGCAGCTGTTCCTTGTGGAGCGAATGGGTCGCAGGACGTTACACCTGTTGGGTTTGGCTGGAATGAGTGTCTGTGCTTTCATCATGACCGTCTCCTTGGCGCTCCTGGTGAGTAAAGGCACGTCTGATTGGCTGATTGAGTTCCATCCAACGCCGAATCACTCTGTTCAGTAAGAGGCCATTCAGCCCATCGTGCCAATGCTGGCTCTTTCAAAGATCCCTCCAATGAGTGCCAATTTGGCACCACTCCCCCTGGAAAAAAGACCCGATCGCTTCACATATTTTTCCTTCCAGTATTTCCCCAATTCTCCCCCCTCTTGAAAGTTCCTGTTGAATCTGCTTCCGCCACCCTTTCAGGCAGCGCCTTCCAGATCACAACAACTCGCTGCGTTTCTAATAAAAATTCTCCTCGTCTCCCTCTCTGGTTCGCTTTCTGATTCTCTCCAATCTGTCGTTGTATGGCTTCCGTTTGTGTTGTGTGGTTAGCACTGCTGCCTCACAGCGCCAGGGAGCCGGGTTCGATTCCGGGTGTGGGTCACTGTCTGTGTGGAGTCTGCACGTTCTCCCCGTGTCTGCGTGGGTTTCCTCCGGGTGCTCCGGTTTCCTCCCACAGTCCGAAAGACGTGTTGGTAAGATGCATTGGCCATGCTAAATTCTCCCTCAGTGTTACTCAAACAGGCGCTGGAGTATGGCGACTGGGGGATTTTCATAGTAACTTCATTGCAGTGTTAATGTAAGCCGACTTGTGAGACTAATAAATAACTTTAAACTTAAATTCTCCCTCGGTGTTACCCCAACAGGCGCGGAGTGTGGCGACTAGGAGGATTTTCACAGTAACTTCATTGCAGTGTTAATGTAAGCCGACTTGTGACCACGAATAAATAAACATTAAACTTTAAATAATTATTCTTTCACATTTGTGTGCTGTGACTGTGAGTCTTATTTTGTCGATTTGTCAATATTAGAGAACATAGAATCCCTACAATGCTGAAGGAGGCCATTTGGCCCATCAAGTCGGGCACTAACTCTCCAACAAAACATCTTTCATAGATCCACATTATCGCCAGAACCCCACGTACTTACCCAGTGAATCCTCCCAATCTGCACATCTTTGGACACTAAGGGACAATTTAGCATGGCCAATCCCTCAACCTCCACATCTTTGGACACTAAGGGGCAATTTAGCATGACCAATCCACCTAACCTACACATCTTTGAACACTAAGTGGAAACTTAGCATGGCCAATCCCCCAAACCTGCCCAACTTTGGACACTAAGGGGCAATTTAGCATGGCCAATCCACCTAACCTACACATCTTTGGACACTAAGGGGCAATTTAGCATGGCCAATCCACCTAACCTACACATCTTTGGACACTAGGGGGCAATTTAGCATGGCCAATCCACCTAACCTGCACATCTTTGGACACTAAGGGGCAATTTAGCATGGCCAATCCACCTAACCTGCACATCTTTGGACACTAAGGGGCAATTTAGCATGGCCAATCCACCTAACCTGCACATCTTTGGACACTAAGGGGCAATTTAACATGGCCAATCCACCTAACCTGCACATCTTTGGACACTAAGGGGCAATTTAGCATGGCCAATCCATCTAACTTGCTCATCTTTGAACACTAAAGGGAAATTTAGCATGGCCAATCCCCCAAACCTGCCCAACCTTCGACACTAAGGAGCAATTTAGCATGGCCAATCCACCTAACCTACACATCTTTGGACACTAAGGGACAATTTAGCATGGTCAATCCCCCTAACCTGCCCAACTTTGGACACTAAGGAGCAATTTAGCATGGCCAATTCACCTAACCCTCACATCTTTCGACTGTGGGAGAAAACGGGAGCACCCTCAGGAAACCCACGCAGACATGGGGAGAATGTGCAGGCCGGAATCGAACCCGGGTCCCTCGCGCTGAGAGGCAGCAGTGCTCAGCACCGTGCTATCGAAGTATTCCCCCTCATTCCCCCATAATCCCTGTAACTCCTGATTGTCTCAAAGCCTCCCATCGTCACTCCCGCCCCCCGACCCGCCGGGGTGGGATGGTTCAGTTGTGGGCCATACACCTGATCTGACCCCTGAGCTTTAGGTCATCCCCTCCGCCATGTTTAATGCTCTCTCTCCCCCTCTGTCGCCGCCCTGCAGGAGAAGTTGCCGTGGATGAGTTACATCAGCACCGTCGCCATCTTTGGTTTTGTCGCCTTCTTCGAGGTGGGGCCAGGGCCTATCCCGTGGTTCATCGTGGCGGAACTCTTTAGCCAGGGTCCGCGGCCGGCGGCAATGACCATCGCCGGATTCGCCAACTGGACCTCCAACTTCCTGGTGGGGATGACGTTCCAGTACATCGTGGTGCGTAAGGAAGAGAGCGATAGTGTGAGGGGTAACAACCGGTGGGGGTTCGGGATACCTATAAGTGATTGTGCCACATGCATCCATTGCCTGGACCTCAGCGGTTCACCATTTACATAGATGACTTGGATGAAACATAGAAACTAGAAGCAGGAGGAGGCCATTCGGCCCCTCGAGCCTGCTCCGCCATTCGTTCTGATCATGGCTGATCATCAAATTCAATATCCTGATCCCCCCCCTTCCCCCCCTTATCCCTCGATCCCTTTCGCCCCAAGAGCGATGTCTAATTCCTTCTTGAAATCACACAACGTTTTGGCCTCAAAATACTTTCTGTGGGAGTGAATTCCACACATTCACCACCCTCTGGGTGAAGAAATTTCTCCTCACCTCAGTCCTAAAACGTTTACTCCTTATCCTCAAACTGTGACCCCCTAGTTCTGGACTCCACGAGGAGTCCTGGCATCTTTAACCTCCACCTGAGACAGAGAGGATCCACAGTAGCACCTAAAGCCAACACTTCTGGCAGTGTAGCACTCTGGCAGTGTGTTTGGACTGGGCATTTAAGCTTGGATTATGTTGTTCAGATCTTAGAATCATAGAATCCTACAGTGCAGAAGGAGGCCATTCGGCCCATCGAGCCTGCACTGACAACAATTCCACCCAGGCCCTATTCCCATAACCCCTTGTATTTACCCTGCTAATCCCCCAGACACTGGGGGGCAATTTAGCACAGCCAATCCACCCAACCCGCACATCTTTGGACACTAAGGGGCAATTTAGCATGGCCAATCCACCTAACCTGCACATCTTTGAACACTAAGGGACAATTTAGCATGGCCAATCCACCCAACCCGCACATCTTTGGACACTAAGGGGCAATTTAGCACGGCCAATCCACCTAACCTGCACATCTTTGAACACTAAGGGACAATTTAGCATGGCCAATCCACCTAACCTACACATCTTTGAACACTAAGGGACAATTTAGCATGGCCAATCCACCTAACCTGCACATCTTTGAACACTAAGGGACAATTTAGCATGGCCAATCCACCTAACCTGCACATCTTTGAACACTAAGGGACAATTTAGCATGGCCAATCCACCCAACCCGCACATCTTTGGACACTAAGGGGCAATTTAGCTGGCCAATCCACCTAACCTGCACATCTTTGAACACTAAGGGACAATTTAGCATGGCCAATCCACCTAACCTGCACATCTTTGGACGCCAAGGGGCAATTTAGCATGGCCAATCCACCTAACCTGCACACCTTTGGACACCAAGGGGCAATTTAGCACGGCCAATCCACCTAAACCGCACATCTTTGGACACTAAGGGGCAATTTAGTATGGCCAATCCACCTAACCTGCACATCTTTGGACACTAAGGGGCAATTTAGCATGGCCAATCCTCTTAACCCGCACATCTTTGGACACTAAGGGGCAATTTAGTATGGCCAATCCACCTAACCCGCACATCTTTGGACACTAAGGGGCAATTTAGCATGGCCAATCCATCTAACCTGCACATCTTTGGATACTAAGGGGCAATTTAGCATGGCCAATCCACCTAACCTACACGTCTTTGGACACTAAGGGACAATTAGCATGGCCAATCCACCTAACCCGCACATCTTTGGACACTAAGGGGCAATTTAGCTTGGCCAATCCACCTAACCTGCACATCTTTGGACACTAAGGGACAATTAGCATGGCCAATCCACCTAACCCGCACATCTTTGGACACTAAGGGGCAATTTAGTATGGCCAATCCACCTAACCCGCACATCTTTGGACACTAAGGGACAATTTAGCATGGCCAATCCACCTAATCTGCACATCTTTGGACACTAAGGGACAATTTAGCATGGCCAATCCACCTAACCTACACATCTTTGGACACTAAGGGACAATTTAGCATGGCCAATCCACCTAACCCGCACATCTTTGGACACTAAGGGACAATTTAGCATGGCCAATCCACCTAACCTGCACATCTTTGGACACTAAGGGGCAATTTAGCATGGCCAATCCACCTAACCCGCACATCTTTGGACACTAAGGGGCAATTTAGCTGGCCAATCCACCTAACCTGCACATCTTTGAACACTAAGGGACAATTTAGCATGGCCAATCCACCTAACCTGCACATCTTTGGACGCCAAGGGGCAATTTAGCATGGCCAATCCACCTAACCTGCACACCTTTGGACACCAAGGGGCAATTTAGCACGGCCAATCCACCTAAACCGCACATCTTTGGACACTAAGGGGCAATTTAGTATGGCCAATCCACCTAACCTGCACATCTTTGGACACTAAGGGACAATTTAGCATGGCCAATCCTCTTAACCCGCACATCTTTGGACACTAAGGGGCAATTTAGTATGGCCAATCCACCTAACCCGCACATCTTTGGACACTAAGGGACAATTTAGCATGGCCAATCCACCTAATCTGCACATCTTTGGACACTAAGGGACAATTTAGCATGGCCAATCCACCTAACCTACACATCTTTGGACACTAAGGGACAATTTAGCATGGCCAATCCACCTAACCCGCACATCTTTGGACACTAAGGGACAATTTAGCATGGCCAATCCACCTAACCTACACATCTTTGGACACTAAGGGACAATTTAGCATGGCCAATCCACCTAACCTACATATCTTTGGACACTAAGGGACAATTTAGCATGGCCAATCCACCTAACCTACACATCTTTGGACACTAAGGGACAATTTAGCATGGCCAATCCACCTAACCTACACATTGTTGGAGTGTGGATGGAAACCGGAGCACCCGGAGGAAACCCAAGCAGACACGGGGAGAATGTCTGTGTGGAGCTTGCACAGTGACCCAAACCGGGAATCGAACCCAGGCCCCTGGCGCTGTGAGGCGGCAGTGCTGACCACTGTGCCACCATTATGGCGCAACTGCCACACACACTGGCTGTTTTTGGGACAACAAGCGACGGTGCCAGGTGTTATGTCAATGCAAGTCTCTCTCTATCTCTCTCTCTCTTTCTGCTTTGCCAGGCGATCTGCGGCCCCTTTGTCTTCCTCATCTTCTCCCTCCTGCTCGCCGGATTCTTTGGTTTCACCTACTTCAAGGTGCCAGAGACCCGGGGGAAGACCTTTGACCAGATCGCAGCTGCCTTCCGCCGGACCCCCTCACTCCTGGACCAAGAGTTCAAGCAGAACAGCACCGAGCTGGAGTACCTTGACGATGACTCCAGCGTGTGAGGGCGCGCGAGGGAAGGAGTGAGGGAGTGGAGGAGGAAGCATTAGGAGTTCGTCCCGCCCTGCTGGCCCACCAACACTTGCTGACCGAGTGGACACTTTAGCACTTGTAGCTTTCTGCTGTTACTTGTAAATGTGTTTGTTTTTCTAAAATTCTGTGATTACGTTTCGAAGGATGAAGGAACCAAGAAAAAAAACAAGAGTGTGTGTGAGAGAGAGAGAGAAAGAGAGAGAGAGAGAGAGGGAGAGAAAGACAGAGAGAATGAGACAGAGAGAGAGAGATAGAGATGGGAGAGAGAGAGAAAGAGAGGGAGAGAGAGAAAGACAGAGAGAGAAAGACAGAGAGAGAATGAGACAGAGAGAATGAGACAGAGAGAATGAGACAGAGAGAGAGATAGAGATGGGAGAGAGAGAAAGACAGAGAGAGAGAATGAGACAGAGAGAATGAGACAGAGAGAATGAGATCGAGATGGGAGAGAGAGAGAGAAAGAGAGGGAGAGAGAGAAAGACAGAGAGAGAGAATGAGACAGAGTGAATGAGACAGAGAGAATGAGACAGAGTGAATGAGACAGAGAGAGATAGAGATGGGAGAGAGAGAGAGAGAAAGAGAGGGAGAGAGAGAAAGACAGAGAGAGAGAATGAGACAGAGAGAATGAGACAGAGAGAGAGAGATAGAGATGGGAGAGAGAGAGAGAAAGACAGAGAGAGAGAATGAGACAGAGAGAATGAGACAGAGAGAGAGATAGAGATGGGAGAGAGAGAGAGAAAGAGAGGGAGAGAGAGAAAGACAGAGAGAGAGAATGAGACACAGAGAGAGACAGAGAGAGGGAGATATATAGAGAGAGAGGGAGAGAGAAAGAGAGAGAGAGAGGGAGAGAAAAACAGAGAGAGAGAACGAGACAGAGAGAGAGAGAGACAGAGGGAGAGAGATAGAGATGGAGAGAGAGAGAAAGAGAGGGAGAGAAAAACAGAGAGAGAACAAGACAGAGAGAGAGAGAGAGAGAGACAGAGGGAGAGAGATAGAGATGGAGAGAGAGAGAAAGACAGAGAGAGAGAATGAGAGAGACAGAGAGAGAGAGAGAGGCAGAGAGAGAGAAGTGAGCATCTCCTCAGATTTGTGGGGTCCATTTGCCAGCCGCAGACAACAAAATGGCCGACGGTGGGTCGTGTCCACAGGCTGGTCAGGAAAGCAGAATGTCAGCTGTTCCTCCTAAAGGTGACGGCCCCCTCCCATGTGGAGTTACTTAGCAGCCGCACCCCCCCCCCCGACCCCCCAACCCCCACCCCCCCTCCAATAAACCAAACACCTTTCTCTTTAAGTTAATTACAAAGTAAGCCCAAGGCCTCTAGGTGCTGGTGAAAGATGACTAAGTGGGGAGGAGGCCTATTAGTGAGGGAAGGGGGGGGGGCACATCTCTCTCACACACCCTCCACAAGACTGTTATACCCGGATGAATACTTGGCGCGCCATAACATTCAAGGCTGTGGGCCAAGTGCTGGCAAGTGGGATTAGGTGGGCAGGTCAGGGCCTCTCATGCATCGGAGCAGGCTCGATGGGCCGAAGGGCCTCCTCTGCACTGTAGGGTTCTGTGAAAAGCTGACAGCAAGTCACACCAGGGGAAATCAGGTAGGCACGACCCACAACGTTCGACCAAAGAGGTCAGTTTCGAAGGAAGATACTAAAGGAGAGAGGAGGAGAGGTGTAGGGAGGGAATTCCAAAGATTAGGGCCCACCCCCTACCCCGCCCCGCAGGCGACTGAAGGCACGGCTGCCAATGATGGAGCGATGGGAATCAGGAGATACTCAAGAGGCCGGAATTGGAGGAGCGCAGAGATCTCTGAGATTCAAAGAGGCTGGAGGAGGTTACAGATAGATTGATTTGAGTTATTGTCAAATGTATTGGGATACTGTGAAAAGTATTGTTTCTTGCGCGCTATGCAGACAGAGCATACTGTTCATAGAGTACATAGGGGAGAAGGATTTGATTTATTATTGTCACATGTATTGGGATACAGTGAAAAGTATTGTTTCTTGCGCGCTATACAGACAAAGCATACCGTTCATAGAGTACATAGGGAAGAAGGATTTGATTTATTATTGTCACATGTATTGGGATACAGTGAAAAGTATTGTTTCTTGCGTGCTATACAGACAAAGCATACCGTTCATAGAGTACATAGGGGAGAAGGATTTGATTTATTATTGTCACATGCATTAACATACAGTGAAAAGTATTGTTTCTTGCGCGCTATACAGACAAAGCATACCGTTCATAGAGTACATAGGGGAGAAGGAAAGGAGAGAGTGCAGAATGTAGTGTTACAGTCATAGCTAGGGTGTAGAGAAAGATCTGCTTAATATATAGTAGGTCCATTCAAAAGTCTGATGGCAGCAGGGAAGAAGCTGTTCTTGAGTCAGTCGGTACGTGACCTCAGACTTTTCTATCTTTATCCCGATGGAAGAAGGTGGAAGAGAGAATGTCCGGGGTGCGTGGGGTCCTTAATTCTGCTGGCTGCTTTTCCCGAGGCAGCGGGAAGTGTAGACAGAGTCAATGGATGGGAGGCTGGTTTACGTGATGGATTGGGCTACATTCACAAACATGTAGTTCCTTGCGGTCCTGGGCAGAGCAGGAGCCAGACCAAGCTGTGATACAACCAGAAAGAATGCTTTCTATGGTGCATCTGTAGAAATTGGTGAGAGTCGTAGCGGACGTGCCAAATTTCCTTAGCCTTCTGAGAAAGTGGAGGCATTCCTCCGATGGTGGGGGGAGTCCAGAACGAGGGGGTCATAGTTTGAGGATAAGGGGGTAAACCTTCTAGAACTGAGGTGAGGAGAAATTTCTTCACCCAGAGGGTGGTGAATGTGTGGAATTCACTCCCACAGAAAGTAGTTGAGGCCAAAACGTTGTATTATTTCAAGAAGAAATTAGATATCGCTCTCGGGGCTAAAGGGATCAAGGGATAAGCGGTGGGATCAGGATATTGAATTGGATGATCAGCCATGATTTTAATGAATGGTGGAGCAGGCTCGAAGGGCCGAATGGCCTCCTCCTGCTTCTAGCTCCTGTGAAAGAGGCCGGAGAGTGGCCAAATCAGCTGAATGGAAACTAGAAGCAGGAAGATGTGATGCATTTGCTCCAATCCTTTAGTTTTGGAACAATCCAATCCTCTATTAATCATCCCACAACAAACTCGAGATAGGATAAACTCAGAGGGTTAGTTTATTTTACACAGACCACAAAGGAGGCATAATTCCTGCTCTGGACTCTTGAGATGGTGAATCCGTTAAGAAGTTTACCAGAGGTCTCAGGGTTCTCACAGATGGATTGTCCCCATTGGCTAGGGTTTTGCTTTGGAAATGTAAAGAGGCCTTTGCACATTTCCTGGAAATTTGATTCCTGCAGTTACAGGGGGGGCATTAAAGGTTGCTGCGGTTTTCTGAAGGCTAGAAGTTCCTTTTGTGTGAGTCGTAGCCAGTCATGCCTTCAGTCAATGTGTAAAGCATTTTGTTCATTATATTTAAATAAATAAATAATTTTATAACATTGCCAGGCTGATATATATATATTTTTTTTCTTGGCATGGCATACCTCACTTGCTGGAGCACAAAATAATTTTTTTTTTTTATTCATTTGTGGGACATGGGCGTCGCTGGCTGGGCCCAGCATTTATTGCCCATCCCTAGTTGCCCCTTGAGAAGGTGTTGGTGAGCCGCCATCTTGAATCGCTGCAGTCCACGTGCTGTGGGTTGGACCCTTTAGGGAGGGAAGTCCAGGATTTTGACCCAACGACTGCGGAGGAACGGCCGATATATTTCCAAGTCGGGATGGTGAGTGGTTTGGAGGGGAACTTCCAGGTGGTTGTGTTTCCATGTATCTGCTGCCCTCGTCCTTCTAGATGGAAGTGGTCGTGGGTTTGGAAGGTGCTGCCTAAGGATCTTTGGTGAGTCGCTGCAGTGCATCTTGTAGATGGTACACACGGCTGCTACTGAGCGTCGGTGGTGGAGGGAGTGAGTGTTTGTGGATGGGGGGCCAATCAAGCGGGGCTGCTTTGTCCTGGATGGTGTCGAGCTTCTTGAGTGTTGTTGGAGCTGCACCCATCCAGGCAAGTGGGGAGTATTCCATCACACTCCTGACTTGTGCCTTGTAGATGGTGGACAGGCTTTGGGGGGGGAGCCAGGAGGTGAGTTACTCTCCGCAGGATTCCCAGCCTCTGACCTGCTCTGGTAGCCACTGTGTGGTGAGTCCAGTTGAGCTTCTGGTCAATGATAACCCCAAGGATGTTGACAGTGGGGGATTCAGTGTTGGGGAACACCGTTGAATGACAAGCGTGGTTAGAGTGTCGGTTATTGGTGATGGAATTATATCTGGGTCTTAAGAAGGAAGTATGGGAAAGGGGAGAATTCTCTCATTCATGTTGGTGTATCGGACACACAGTAACGGAGGAAATGGCAGCTCCCTGTAGCTTCCCCCTGATTTTCTTGAGGTTTAAATTCTGAACAGCGCATCTACAAGGACATTGTCCGGTGCTGGGATTCGGGAAAGTTGGGTGACGCAACAAGATGTGAATCTGGGGAAGTCGATTCAGTGCTAGAATTCTGACTTAAAGTTCAAAGTTTTTTTAAAAGTTTATTTATTAGTGCCACAAGTAAGGCTTACATTAACACTGCAATGAAGTTACCGTGAAAATCCCCCTAGTCGCCACACTCCGGCGCCTGTTTGGGAACACTGAGAGAGAATTTAAGCTTAAAGTTTATTTATTAGTGTCACAAGTAAGGCTTACATTAACACTGCAATGAAGTTGCTGTGAAAATCCCCCAGTCGCCACACTCCGGCGCCTGTTCGGGTAACACTGAGGGAGGATTTAAGTCTAAAGTTTATTTATTAGTGTCACAAGTAAGGCTTACATTAACACTGCAATGAAGTTGCTGTGAAAATCCCCCAGTCGCCACACTCCGGGACCTGTTCGGGTAACACTGAGGGAGAATTTAGCACGGCCAATGCACCCTAACCAGCACGTCTTTCAGACTGTGGGAGGAAACCGGAGCACCCGGAGGAAACCCACGCAGACATGGGGAGAACATGCAGACTCCGCACAGACAGTGACCCAAGCCGGGAATCGAACCCGGGTCCCTGGCGCTGTGAGGCAGCAGTGCTAACCCACTGTGCCACCGCGCCCCCTGCAGTTTGGTGACAGGTATTCCAGTCTCCTGATTGTGTAACCCTCGAAAGGGTCTGGTGGTGGTAACAGGGTGGTTAGCGGGCAAGGGGGGGGTAGGTGATGGGCAATCTGCAGGGGCATGTGGGAGGTCTCACTCTGTGGGTGCCAGGTGCTAGGATTATTGAGCTGAGTCTCTCCCGTCCTGCACTGAACTCTTCAGACCCAGTGACTGTGCTCAGGAGGATGAGGAGACTGGAGTTTAAATGGATAGTGGTGCCTCTCAGTGGGATTCCAGTTCAGGGACAGAGCCAGAGCAACAGAGAGCCAGAACAACAGAGAGCCAGAGCGACAGAGAGCCAGAGCGACAGAGAGCCAGAACAACAGAGAGCCAGAGCGACAGAGAGCCAGAGCGACAGAGAGCCAGAGCGACAGAGAGCCAGAGCGACAGAGAGCCAAAGCAACAGAGAGCCAAAGCAACAGAGAGCCAGAGCGACAGAGAGCCAGAGCGACAGAGAGCCAAAGCAACAGAGAGCCAGAGCGACAGAGAGCCAGAGCGACAGAGAGCCAGAGCGACAGAGAGCCAGAGCGACAGAGAGCCAGAGCGACAGAGAGCCAGAGCGACAGAGAGTCAGAGCGACAGAGAGTCAGAGCAACAAAGAGCCAGAGCGACAGAGAGCCAGAGCGACAAAGAGCCAGAGCGACAGAGAGCCAGAGCGACAGAGAGCCAGAGCGACAGAGAGCCAGAGCGACAGAGAGCCAGAGCGACAAAGAGCCTGAGCGACAGAGAGCCAGAGTGACAGAGCGAGCGACAGAGAGCCACAGCAACAGAGAGTCACAGCGACAGAGAGCCAGAGCGATAGAGAGCCAGAGCAATGGAGAGCCAGAGCGGCAGAGAGTCACAGCAACAGAGAGCCAGAGCGACAGAGAGCCAGAGCAACAGAGAGCCAGAGCGACAGAGAGCCAGAGAGTCAGAGCGACAAAGAGCCAGAGCGACAGAGAGCCAGAGCGACAAAGAGCCAGAGCGACAGCGAGCCAGAGTGACAGAGCGAGCGACAGAGAGCCAGAGCAACAGAGAGTCACAGCGACAGAGAGCCAGAGCGATAGAGAGCCAGAGCAATGGAGAGCCAGAACGGCAGAGAGTCACAGCAACAGAGAGCCAGAGCGACAGAGTGAGCGACAGAGAGCCAGAGCGACAGAGCGAGCGACAGACAGCCAGAGCAACAGAGAGCCAGAGCGACAAAGAGCCAGAGCGACAGAGAGCCAGAGCGACAGAGAGCCAGAGCGACAGAGAGCCAGAGCGACAGAGAGCCAGAGTGACAGAGAGTCACAGCGACCGAGAGCCAGAGCGATAGAGAGCCAGAACGGCAGAGAGTCACAGCGACAGAGAGTCACAGCGACAGAGAGCCAGAGCGACAGAGAGCCAGAACGGCAGAGAGTCACAGCGACAGAGAGTCACAGCGACAGAGAGCCAGAGCGACAGAGAGTCACAGCGACAGAGAGCCAGAGCGATAGAGAGTCACAGCGACAGAGAGCCAGAGCGACAGAGAGCCAGAGCGACAGAGAGCCAGAGCGACAGAGAGCCAGAGCGACAGAGAGTCACAGCGACAGAGAGCCAGAGCGACAGAGAGCCAGAGCGATAGAGAGCCAGAGCAGCTCTCTCTCTGTCGCTCGCTTTGTCGCTCTGGCTCTCTGCTGCTCTGGCTCTCTGTCGCTCTGGCTCTCTGTCGCTCTGGCTGTCTGTTGCTCTGGCACCCTGGCTCTCTGTTGCTGTCACTCTGCATAGAGTACATAGGGGAGAAGGATTTGATTTATTATTGTCACATGTATTGGGATACAGTGAAAAGTATTGTTTCTTGCGCGCTATACAGACAAAGCATACCGTTCATAGAGAACACAGGGGAGAAGGATTTGATTCATTATTGTCACATGTATTGGGATACAGTGAAAAGTATTGTTTCTTGCGCGCTATACAGACAAAGCATACCGTTCATAGAGAACACAGGGGAGAAGGATTTGATTCATTATTGTCACATGTATTGGGATACAGTGAAAAGTATTGTTTCTTGCGCGCTATACAGACAAAGCATACTGTTCATAGAGAAGGAAAGGAGAGAGTGCAGAATGTAGTGTTACAGTCATAGCTAGGGTGTAGAGAAAGATCAACTTAATGTGAGGTAGGTCCATTCAAAAGTCTGACAGCAGCAGGGAAGAAGCTGTTCTTGAATCAGTTGGTACGCGACCTCAGACTTTTCTATCTTTTTCCCAGGCGGAAGAGAGAATGTCCGGGGTGCGTGGGGGTCCTTGATTATGCCGGCTGCTTTCCCCGAGGCAGCGGGAAGTGTAGACAGAGTCAATGGATGGGAGGCTGGTTTGCGCGATGGATTGGGCTACATTCACGACCGTTTGTAGTTCCTTGTGGTCTTGGGCAGAGCAGGAGCCCAGACCGAGCTGTGATACAACCAGAAAGAATGCTTTCCATGGGGCGTCTGTAGAAGTTGGTGAGAGTTGTAGCGGACATGCCAAATTTCCTTAGTCTTCTGAGGAGGAGGAGGATGCTGAGGTGAGGCTGATGATGGCAAGGCGGAGGAGGAGGAGCAGGAAGAGGGAGAATTTTGGGCAGAGGGCAGGACCAGAATCGACCGTCGAGCAAGAGATGCCCTGATGGCCTCTCGTTTCGGAGAGTAGCATTGTGGGTCTCCCACAATGGGTGTAAAGTCAAACCAATGACGTAGCGCCAGCACTCTCTCTTTTTCATTCATCCGTGGGACATGGGCGTCGCTGGCCGGGTCCAGCATTTATTGCCCATCCCCAGTTGCCCCTTGAGAAGGTGGTGGGTGAGCCGCCATCTTGAATCGCTGCAGTCCGCGTGCTGTGGATTGACCCACAATGCCGTTGGGGAGGGAATTCCAGGATTTTGACCCAGCGACTGCGAAGGAACGGCCGATATATTTCCAAGTCGGGATGGCGAGTGGATCGGAGGGGAACCTCCAGCTGGTGGTGTTCCCAGGTATCTGCTGCCCTTGTCCTTCCACATGGAAGCGGTGGTGGGTTTGGAAGGTGCTGTCTGAGGAGTCTTGGTGAGTCGCTGCGGTGCATCTTGTAGATGGGACACACGGCTGCTACTGAGCGTGGGTGGTGGAGGGAGTGGGTGTTTGTGGATGGGGGGCCAATCAAGCGGGGCTGCTTTGTCCTGGATGGTGTCGAGCTTCTTGAGTGTTGTTGGAGCTCCAGCCATCCAGGCAAGTGGGGAGTGTTCCATCACACTCCTGGAATTCATTCCCACAGGAAGTAGTTGATGCCAAAACATTGAATGTATTCAGGAGGCGGCTGGATATAGCACTTGGGGCGAATGGGATCAAAGGTCATGGGGAGAAAGTCAGTGTGTGGAGTCTGCACGTTCTCCCCGTGTCTGCGTGGGTTTCCTCCGGGTGCTCCAGTTTCCTCCCACAGTCCAAAGATGTGTGGGTTAGGTGGATTGGCCATGCTAAATTGCCCCTTAGTGTCCAAAGATGTGTAGGTTAGGTGGATTGGCCGTGCTAAATTGCCCCTTTGTGTCCAAAGATGTGTGGGTTAGGTGGATTGGCCTTGCTAAATTGCCCCTTTGTGTCCAAAGATGTGTGGGTTAGGTGGATTGGCCTTGCTAAATTGCCCCTTTGTGTCCAAAGATGTGCGGGTTAGGTGGATTGGCCTTGCTAAATTGCCCCTTTGTGTCCAAAGATGTGCGGGTTAGGTGGATTGGCCATGCTAAATTGCCCCTTAGTGTCCAAAGATGTGCGGGTTAGGTGGATTGACCATGCTAAATTGCCCCTTAGTGTCCAAAGATGTGCAGGCTAGGTGGATTGGCCATGCTAAATTGTCCCTTAGTGTCCAAAGATGTGCGGGTTCGGTGGATTGGCTATGCTAAATTGTCCCTTAGTGTCCAAAGATGTGCGGGTTCGGTGGATTGGCTATGCTAAATTGCCCCTTAGTGTCAGGGGGACCAGTTAGGGTAAAAGCATGGGGTGATGGGGATAGGACCTGGGTGGGATTGTTGTTGGTGCAGACTCGATGGGCCGAGTGGCCTCCTTCTGCACTGTCGGGATTCTATGATTCAGCTGCGAGCAGAGGGAGGCCATCGTGGGTGCGACGTGATTCTTGTGGCCACAGAAACGTTTGTCAACGAGGCTGAAGATCAGGTCAAAACTTACACCAGGGCCGTCGGAGTGATTCACTCCTTTTCATCCCACCGGGAATGACACGCTGCCAAATTCTGGTGAGATCACCCACAATGTGTTCCAGAGCAAGCCACACTCCCACCCAGTGTCACAGCCCCTTAACTACATTCGTAGACATTCCCCCCCCATCCCCACCCCAAACCCAAACATAGTGCAATCCATCCCGCAGAAAGGCAACATACTAAATGAAGGGCAGAGTAAGAAGTCTCACAACACCAGGTTAAAGTCCAACAGGTTTATTTGGAATTACGAGCTTGCGGAGCGCCGCTCCTTCATCAGGTGACAGGCATTGACTCTGTCTACATTTCCTGCTGCCTCGGGGAAAAGCAGCCGGCATAATCAAGGAGCCCACGCACCCCGGACATTCCCTCTTCCACCTTCTTCCATCGGGAAAAAGATACAAAAGTCTGAGGTCACGTACCAACCGACTCAAGAACAGCTTCTTCCCTGCTGCTGTCAGACTTTTGAATGGACCTACCTCGCATGAAGTTGATCTTTCTCTACACCCCAGCTATGACTGTAACACCACATTCTGCACTCTCTCCTTTCCTTCTCTATGAATGGTATGCTTTGTCTGTATAGAACCATAGAAAATTACAGCTCAGAAACAGGCCTTTTGGCCCTTCTTGTCTGTGCCGAACCATTTTATGCCTAGTCCCACTGACCTGCACTTGGACCATATCCCTCCACACCCCTCTCATCCATGAACCCGTCCAAGTTTTTCTTAAATGTTAAAAGTGACCCCGCATTTACCACTTTATCCGGCAGCTCATTCCACACTCCCACCACTCTCTGCGTGAAGAAGCCCCCCCTAATATTCCCTTTAAACTTTTCTCCTTTCACCCTTAACCCATGCCCTCTGGTTTTTTTCTCCCCTAGCCTCAGCAGAAAAAGCCTGCTTGCATTCACTCTATCTATACCCATCAAAATCTTATACACCTCTATCAAATCTCCCCTCATTCTTCTACGCTCCAGGGAATAAAGTCCCTGGAGCGTAGAATATAGCGCGCAAGAAACAATACTTTTCACCGTATACTAATACATGTGACAAATCAAATAAACTCAAACAGCGCATATATAGGCAAAGACACAATTACAAGATAATGGTTGGAATGCGAGTCTTTACAGGTAATCAAGTCTTAAAAGGTACAGACAATGTGAGTGGAGAGAGGATTAAGCACAGGTTAAAGAGGTGTGTATTGTCTCCAGACAGTACAGTTAGTGAGATTTTGCAATCCCAGGCAAGTTGTGGGGGTTACAGATAGTGTGACATGAACCCAAGATCCCGGTTGAGGCCGTCCTCGTGTGTGCGGAACTTGGCTATCAGTTTCTGCTCAGCGACTCTGCGCTGTCGTGTGTCGTGAAGGCCGCCTTGGAGAACGCTTACCCAAAGATCAGAGGCCCGTGACCGCTGAAGTGCTCCCCGACAGGAAGAGAACACTCCTGCCCGGTGATTGTTGTTGCGCTCCATTTTATTCCAATCCCGGAACAGGAAGGAATGATTACAGCACGGAAAGACCATTCGGCCCGTTTCATCCATGCCAGCCCTAGGCAAGACCAACTTTGCAAGTCCCAACTCCGTCCTGTAGCCCGGAGAACTCGCTTCTGAAAGCCTTACCCTAGGGTAGGGGGGGCGGGCAGAGGGAAGTCTGCCCTGCCTGAGGGGGGAAGCGGAGGGGGGGGGAGCAGAGGGAACTCCACCCTGCCCGAGGGGAGAAGCAGAGGGAAGGCCATCCTGCCCGAGGACGGGAGGGCCGAGGGTACGCTGTCTTGCCCGGGGGTGGGGGCACAGATTGGACGCCCACTCTTTTTGGGGGAAGCAGTGGCGAGTTTAGTTTATTTATTAGTGTCACGAGTCGGCTTACATTAACACTGCAATGAAGTTACTGTGAAAATCCCCCTAGTTGCCACACTCCGGCACCTGTTCGGGTAACACTGAGGGAGAATCTAGCACCTGACACAGTCTGAGGATTCGGGGGAGACCATTTAGGACGGAGGTGGGGAGACATTTCTTCACCCGGTGAGCCTGTGGAATTCATTCCCACAGGAAGGAGTTGATGCCAAAACATTGAATGTATTCAAGAGGCAGCTGGATATAGCACTTGGGGCGAACGGGGTCAAAGGTTATGGGGGGAAAGCAGGATTAGGCTATTGAGTTGGATGATCAGCCATGATCGTGATGGTGGAACAGGCTCGAAGGGCCAAATGGCCGCCTCCTATCATCTACGTTTCCATGTTTTAACCAGCGCGTCTTCCGGACTGTGGGAGGAAACCCACGCAGACACGGGGAGAATGTGCAGACTCCACACAGTGACCCAAGACTGGGAATCGAACCCAGGTCCCGGGCGCTGTGAGGCCGCAGTGCTAACCCACTGTGCCAACCAGATCCTTCACTACTCACGGCGAATGCTATTTCCAATGGCAGGAGAGCATCTCGGGAGACCTAATCCAGTCAGTACCCATTCCTCCTGACGCTCCATTCCTCCAGAAGTTTATTTCCCTCAGTATCCACCCAATGTCCTTGTCTATCTCGGCTTCCACCACCCAGGTGGGAAGGGCCATTACCCCTCGCTGGGGGAAAAAAAAAATGTTCCTCCTCAAATTCTCCCCTGTCCCGAAATCTCTTTGTCAAAAAAAAATCCTAAATCTGTTCAATAATTTAAATGTATTAGCGTTGTGAAGTTAGTGTAAAGTTTCATGCTTCTATTAGAAAATGTAGTTTTTTTTTCTGTACTAAAGAGACGCAGGGTGTATACCGAGTACACAGACTGAAATATTGCACCGCGCGCCGAGGCAGTTGTGCTGCCAAGACAACGGGTCGTTTTTGAAGTTGGCCCAATCAGATTAAAGTAGGCATTTGAAGAACAGCAGCCCATCAGATTTGAATTTGAAGTTTTGGCAACCTGTTAAACAATCCTATCAACGGGGGGGGGGGGGGGGTTTGGGATGTCATCAGGGGTATAAAAGACAGGAGCAGGGGCGCAAACGGTAGAAGAACGCCTGTCACTTGCCGAGTAACAGCTTAGTTCAGCTCTGGGAGAGAAAGAGGGAGAGAGAGAGAGAGAGAGGGAGAGAGAGAGAGAGAGAGAGACTTGCTGAATCTCTCATAGCTGCCTTAAAAGAAAGCCACATCTCAATCGCAAAAGGTATCAACAGAAGACATAGTGAAGCCAGAAGAAATCAGGAAAGAGGACAGAAGATTCCGGAAGACGACAAAGCTGGGTGAAATTTTGGGAATTTTCGAACCAGTATTCCATTAGAGTCACGTTTAATTCGGGTTGTTAATAGTTTATTTATCTATCTAACAGTGAACAGGTTAACTAAAGTGTTACTTGCTGATTTTACAGAGAGAATCTCAGGTAGTTATTTTGACATAACCACTACAAGTTGCTGAAGTGTAGATAATGCCCATCGCACACTCACTTTAACAGATTATGAAGTAAGGTACTCCTCTGAGTGGTTGAGCGTTAGTTCTGAGAGAAGGGACCAACCTCCCCTTTATAACAGTAGCAACAGTCGAAGGGAATTGGGGTGCACATTTGCAGTGTTTTGGGGCAAGAGCGGGGCCCGGGAACAGAGGAATTAGGAATCTACTCCGCCCGTTCAATCAGACTTGGAATCATAGAATCATAGAAACCCTACAGTGCAGAAGGAGGCCATTTGGCCCATCGAGTCTGCACCGACCACAATCCCACCCAGACCCTACCCCCACATATTTACCTGCTAATCCCTTTAACCTACGCATCTTAGGATTCGAAGGGGCAATTTTTAACCTGGCCAATCAACCTAACCCGCACATCTTTGGACTGTGGGAGGAAACCGGAGCACCCGGAGGAAACCCACGCAGACACGAGGAGAATGTGCAAACTCCACACAGACAGTGACCCGAGCCGGGGATCGAACCCGGGACCCTGGAGCTGTGAAGCAGCAATGCTAACCACTGCGCTACCGTGCCGCCCTTAAAATGTGTCTAGTTCTGGTTGGCCCTATTATAGGAATCATAGAATCCCTACAATGCAGGAGGCCATTTGGCCCATCGAGCCTGCACCGACCACAACCCCACCCAGGCCCTAACCCCACATATTTACCCTTCTAATCCCCCTGACACTAAGGGGCAATTTTAGCACGGCCAATCCACCTGACCTGCACATCTTTGGACTGTGGGAGGAAACCCACGCAGACATGGGGAGAATGTGCAAACTCCACACAGACAGACAGTCACCCAAGGCTGGAATTGAACCCCGGTCCCTGGCGCTGAGGGGCAGCAGTGCTAACCGCTGTGCTGCTGAAAAGGATATTATTAAACTAGAAAGAGTGCAGAAAAGATTTACTAGGATGCTACCGGGACTTGATGGTGTGAGTTATAGGGAGAGGGTGGGACTTTTTCCTCTGGAGCGTAGGAGGCTGAGGGGTGATCTTATAGAGGTCTATAAAATAATGAGGGGCACAGATCAGCGAGATAGTCAACATCTTTTCCCAAAGGTAGGAGAGTCTAAAACTCGAGGTCATAGGTTTAAGGTGAGAGGGGAGAGATACAAAAGTGTCCAGAGGGGCAATTTTTTCCACACAGAGGGTGGTGAGTGTCTGGAACGAGTTGCCAGAGGTAGTAGTAGAGGCGGGTACAATTTTGTCTTTTAAAAAGCATTCAGACAGTTGCATGGGTAAGACGGGTATAGAGGGATATGGGCCAAACGCGGGCAATTGGGACTAGCTTAAAATGGTAAAAATTGGGCGGCATGGACAAGTTGGGCCGAAGGGCCTGTTTCCATGCTTTAAATCTCTCTGACTCGGAGATCATGGCTGATCTCTCCCTGGTCCCCAATCCACCTCCCCACCTCTTCCCCATCTCCCTTTAACCCGTTTTTATATCAGAAATCTATCCATCTCCTTCTTGAATCCATTCAATGATTCAGTCTCCACCGCGCGATGGGGCAGCGAGTTCCACAAACTCACCTCCCTCTGCGAGAAGTAGCTCCTCCTCATCTCAGTTTTAAATCTACCGCCTCTCAGCCTCTACCCTGTGACCTCTTGTTCCAGATTGCCCCACAAGAGGGAAACATTTGGTCCACATTTACTCGATCAATCCCTTTTAGTATTTTATATCCCTCGATCAGATCCCCTCTCATCCTTCCAAACTCCAGCGAGTACAAACCCCAAACTGTTTAATCTCTCCTCATACGTCAACCCTTTCATCCCCGGAATCAATCTGGGGAACCTCCTCTGAACTGCCTCCAATGCCACCGCGTCCTTCCTCTAATAAAGAGACCAAAACTGGACACAGTACTCCAGATGCACCATAGAAAGCATGAACAAAGAACAAAGAACAGCACAGGAACAGGCCCATCGGCCCTCCAAGCCTGCACCTATCATGTTGTCCTATCTAGACCACCCACCTATATCCCCCTGTTCATCTGTCTATCCAGATAAGTCTTAAATGTGGCTAATGTAACTGCCTCAACCACCTCACTTGGCCGTGCATTCCAGGCCCCCACCACCCTGTGTAAATAAACCTCCCCCACACATCTCCACTGAACCTCTCCCCCCCCTTACCTTCAACTTGTGCCCCCTGTAATTGCCATTTCTGCCCTGGGAAAAAGCTTCCAACTGTTCACCCTGTCCACACCCCTCATAATTTTATAAACTTCTATCAGGTCACCCCCTCAACCTCCGTCTTTCCAGGGAGAACAATCCCAGTTTATTCAATCTCCCCTCATATCTAATACCCTCCAAACCAGGCAACATCCCGGTAAACCTTTTCTGTACTCTGTCCAAAGCCTCCACGTCCTTCCGGTAGTGTGGTGACCAGAATTGGACGCAGTATCCCAAACGTGGCCTAACTAACATTTTATACAACTGTAACAATTTGCCAACTTTTGTATTCGATGACCCGTCCAATGAAGGCAAACATGCCACATGCCTTCTTCACCACCTTTTCCACCTGTGCTGCCACTTTTAAGGATCTGTGGGCCTGTACTCCCAGATCTCTCTGCGTGTCGATGCTCCTGATGGCTCTGCCATTTATTTTGTAGCTCCCACCTGAATTGGATCGACCAAAATGCATCACCTCGCATTTGTCTGGATTAAATTCCATCTGCCATTTCTCCGCCCAATTTTCCAGCCTATCTATATCCTGCTGTAATCCCTGGCAATCTCCATCACTATCCGCAACTCCGCCAATCTTAGTATCATCCACAAACCTGCAGATCAGACCAGTTACATTTTCTTCCAAAGTCATTTATATATATTACAAACAGCAGAGGTCTCAGCACTGATCCCTGCGGAACATTACTAGTCATGATGTGGAGATGCCGGCATCGGACTGGGGTGAACACAGTAAGAAGTCTCACAACACCAGGTTAAAGTCCAACAGGTTTATTTGGTAGCAAATACCATAAGCTTTCGGAGCGCTGCTCCTTCGTCAGATGGAGTGGAAATCTGCTCTCAAACAGGGCACAGAGACACAAAATCAAGTTGTAGAATACCGATTAGAATGCGAATCTACAGCCAGCCAGGTCTTAAAGGTACAGGCAATGTGGGTGGAGGGAGCATTAAGCACAGGTTAAAGAGATGTGTATTGTCTCCAGACAGGACAGTCAGTGAGATTCTGCAAGTCCAGGGGGCAAGCTGTGGGGGTTACTGATAATGTGACATAAATCCAACATCCCGGTTTAGGCCGTCCTCATGTGTGCGGAACTTGGCT
This sequence comes from Mustelus asterias, assembly GCF_964213995.1. Lineage (NCBI taxonomy): Eukaryota > Metazoa > Chordata > Chondrichthyes > Carcharhiniformes > Triakidae > Mustelus > Mustelus asterias. The sequence continues at coordinate 7,644,990 of NC_135831.1, forward strand.
ATCAGTTTCTGCTCAGCGACTCTGCGCTGTCGTGTGTCGTGAAGGCCGCCTTGGAGAACGCTTACCCAAAGATCAGAGGCTGAATGCCCGTGACCGCTGAAGTGTTCCCCCACAGGAAGAGAACAGTCTCGCCTGGTGATTGTCGAGCGGTGTTCATTCATCCGTTGTCGTAGCGTCTGCATGGTTTCCCCAATGTACCATGCCTCGGGACATCCTTTCCTGCAGCGTATCAGGTAGACACCTAAACCGGGATGTTGGATTTATATCACACTATCAGTAACCCCCACAGCTTCCCTCCTGATCTTGCAGAATGTCACTAGCTATTCTGTCTGGAGACAATACACATCTCTTTAACCTGTGTTTAATGTTCCCTCCACCCACATTGTCTGTACCTTTAAGACCTGGCTGGCTGTAGGGATTCGCATTCTAATCAGTATTCTGTAACTTGATGTTGTGTCTCTGTGCCCTGTTTGAGAGCACATTTCCACTCCATCTGACGAAGGAGCAGCGCTCCGAAAGCTTATGGTATTTGCTACCAAATAAACCTGTTGGACTTTAACCTGGTGTTGTGAGACTTCTTACAACATTACTAGTTACAGACCTCCATTCAGAAAAACCACCCTTCCACTGCTAGCCTCGGTCTTCTACGGCCAAGCCCGTTCTGAATCCATCCAGCTAGTTCACCCCTGATATTTAATCTTTTGCACTAGCCTGCCATGAGGGACCCGTGTCAATGCCTTACTGAAATCCACATGGACAATATCCACAGTCGTTCCCTCGTCAATCACTTTTGTCACCTCCTCAAAAAACATTAGTGAGGCACGACCCCCCTCGTACAAAACCATGCTGTCTGTCGCTAACAAGACCATTCAGTTCCAACTGTCCAGAGATCCTAAGGATCTTCTCCAACGATTTCACGGTCATTGACTTCAAGCTCACCGGCCTACAATTACCCGGGTTATCCTTCCTACCCTTCTTAAATAACAAGACAGCATCGGCTATCCTCCAATCCTCAGGGACCTCACCCGAGGCCAACGAGGAAAGATTTCTGTTAGAGGCAATTTCATCTCGTCTCCCTCAGTAACCTGGGACAGAGGCCATCTGGCCCTGGGGATTTGTCTACCTTAAATGCTTTTTAATACGCCTGACACTTCCTCCCTTGTAATGGTGACTTGCCCCGAAGAGTTTACACAGCCCTCTGAGAATCCAGGGCACGGCGGTTAGCACTGCTGCCTCACAGCGCCAGGGACCCGGGTTCGATTCCCGGCTTGGGTCACTGTCTGTGTGGAGTTTACACATTCTCCCCGTGTCTGCGTGGGTTTCCTCCGGGTGCTCCGGTTTCCTCCCACAGTCCGAAAGACGTGCTGGTTAGGGTGCGTTGACCCGAACAGGCGCCGGACTGTGGCGACGAGGGGAATTTCACAGTAAGAACATAAGAAATAGGAGCAGGAGTAGGCCATCTAGCCCCTCGAGCCTGCCCCGCCATTCAATAAGGTCATGGCTGATCTGAAGTGGATCAGTTCCACTTACCCGCCTGACCCCCATAACCCCTAATTCTCTTACCGATCAGGAATCCATCTATCCGTGATTTAAACATATTCAACGAGGTAGCCTCCACCACTTCAGTGGGCAGAGAATTTCAGAGATTCACCACCCTCTGAGAGAAGAAGTTCCTCCTCAACTCTGTCCTAAACTGACCCCCCCTTTATTTTGAGGCTGTGCCCTCTAGTTCTAGCTTCCTTTCTCAGTGGAAAGAATCTCTCCACCTCTACCCTATCCAGCCCCTTCATTATCTTATAGGTCTCTATAAGATCACCCCTCAGCCTTCTAAATTCCAACGAGTACAAACCCAATCTGCTCAGTCTCTCCTCATAATCAACACCCCTCATCTCTGGTATCAACCTGGTGAAGCTTCTCTGCACTCCCTCCAAGGCCAATATATCCTTCCGCAAATAAGGGGACCAATACTGCACACAGTATTCCAGCTGCGGCCTCACCAATGCCCTGTACAGATGCAGCAAGACATCTCTGCTTTTATATTCTATCCCCCTTGCGATATAGGCCAACATCCCATTTGCCTTCTTGATCACCTGTTGCACCTGCAGACTGGGTTTTTGCGTCTCATGCACAAGGACCCCCAGGTCCCTTTGCACAGTAGCATGTTACAATTTTTTTCCATTTAGATAATAATCCAATTAGCTATTATTTCTTCCAAAGTGAATAACCTCGCATTTGTCAATGTTATACTCCATTCCTCGCATTTGTCAACATTATACTCCATAACTTCATTGCAGTGTTAATGTCAGCCTACTTGAGTGCAATAAATAAACTTTAACTTGAATCGACATGCCCCTCTCCTCTGGAAATACTGATGCAAAGTACTCATTAAGGATCTCACCCACTTCCTTTGGTTCTACACAATTTCCCTCCTTGAGTGGACCAACTCTTTCTCCAGCTCCCCTCTCCTTCCTAATACATGTATAAAACGCCTTGGGGTTCTCCTTAATCCCGCCCGCCAAGGACATTTCGTGACCCCCTTTTGCCCTCCTAACTCCCTGTTTAAGCTCTTTCCCACTTTCCCTGCATTTTTCAAATGCTTAGTCGTATTTTAAGTTGCCTAGACCTCAGATATGTATCCTTTCTGGTTGTATCACAGCTTGGTCTGGGCTCCTGCTCTGCCCAAGACCGCAAGGAACTACAAAAGGGTCATGAGCAAAGCCCAGTCCATCACGCAAACCAGCCTCCCATCCATTGACTCTGTCTACACTTCCCGCTGCCTCGGGAAAAGAGAGGGGGGTCGTGCCTCACTAATGTTTTTGAGGAGGTGACAAAAGTGATTGACGAGGGAACGACTGTGGATCTTGTCTACGTGGATTTCAGTAAGGCATTTGACATGGGTCCCTCATTCCACACTCCCAGAGAGTGGTGGGAGTGTGGAATGAGCTGCCGGATAAAGTGGTAAATGCGGGGTCACTTTTAACATTTAAGAAAAACTTGGACGGGTTCATGGATGAGAGGGTTGTGGGGGGATATGGTCCAAGTGCAGGTCAGTGGGACTAGGCATAAAATGGTTCGGCACAGACAAGAAGGGCCAAAAGGCCTGTTTCTGAGCTGTAATTTTCTATGGTTCTAAAAGCAGCCAGCGTAATCAAGGACCCCACGCACCCCAGACATTCTCTCTTCCTCCTTCGGGAAAAAGATACAAAAGTCTGAGGTCGCGTACCAACCGACTCAAGAACAGCTTCTTCCCTGCTGCCGTCAGACTTTTGAATGGACCGACCTCGCATTAAGTTGATCTTTCTCTACACCCTAGCTATGACTGTAACACTACATTCTGCACTCTCTCCTTTCCTTCTCTATGAACGGTATGCTTTGTCTGTATAACGCGCAAGAAACAATACTTTTCATTGTATCCCAATACATGTGACAACAATAAATCAAATCAAATCCTTCTCCCCTATGTACTCTATGAACGGTATGCTTTGTATAGTGCGCAAGAAACAATACTTTTCACTGTATCCCAATACATGTGACAATAATAAATCAAATCAAATCCTTCTCCCCTATGTACTCTATGAACGGTATGCTTTGTATAGCGCGCAAGAAACAATACTTTTCACTGTATCCCAATACATGTGACAACAATAAATCAAAAAGATGTGGTCTCACCAACACCCTATACAATTGCAACAGTAATAATGAGTTGGATGAGGGAACAAAATGTAACATCTCAAAGTTTGCAGATGAGACCAAGTTGGGTGGGAGGGTGAACCGTGACGAGATGCAGAGATCCTTCAGAATGATCTGGACAGGTTGGGTGAGTGGGCCAATCAATGGCAGATGCAGTAGAATTTGGATAAGTGTGAGGTTACTCACTTTGGAAGCAAAAACAAGGCGGCAGATTACGACCTGAATGGGCGTAAATTGGGAGAGGGGAGTGTGCAGAGGGACCTGGGTGTCCTTGTGCACCAGTCGCTGAAGGTAAGCATGCAGGTGCAGCAGGCGGTAAAGAAGGCAAATGGTATGTTGGCCTTCATTGCGAGAGGTTTCGAGTACAGGAGCAGGGATGTGTTGTTGCAATTATACAGGGCCTTGGTGAGGCCACACCTAGAGTATTGTGTGCAGTTTTGGTCTCCTTTTCTGAGGAAGGATGTTCTTGCTCTCGAGGGAGGGCAGCGAAGGTTTACCAGGCTGATTCCGGGGATGGTGGGACTGATGTATGAGGAGAGATTGACCAGGTTAGGATTGTTTTCACTGGAGTTCAGACGAATGAGGGGGGGGATCTCATAGAGACTTATAAAATTCTAACAGGACTAGACAGGGTAGATGCAGGGAGGATGTTCCCGATGGTGGGGGGAGTCCAGAACCAGGGGTCACAGTCTGAGGATTGGGGGGAGACCATTTAGGACGGAGGTGAGGAGACATTTCTTCACCCGGTGAGCCTGTGGAATTCATTCCCACAGGAAGTAGTTGATGCCAAAACATTGAATGTATTCGAGAGGCGGCTGGATATAGCACTTGGGGTGAATGGGATCAAAGGTTATGGGGGGAAAGCAGGATTAGGCTATGGAGTTGGATGATCAGCCATGATGGTGATGAATGGTGGAGCAGGCTCGAAGGGCCGAATGGCCTCCTCCTTGTAGAATCCCTACAGTGCAGAATGAGGCCATTTGGCCCATCGAGTCTGCACCGACCACAATCCCACCAAGGCCTTATTTCCATAACCCCACATATTTCCCCTGCTACTCCCCCCGACACGAGGCTCAATGGCCAATCCCCCTAACCTACACATATTTGGACACTAAGGGGCAATTTAGCACGGCCAATCCCCCTAACCTACACATATTTGGACACGAAGGGGCAATTTAGCACGGCCAATCCCCCTAACCTACACATCTTTGGACACTAAGGGGCAATTTAGCACGGCCAATCCACCTAACCCGCACATCTTTGGGCTGTGGGAGGAAACCAGAGCACCCGGAGGAAACCCACGCAGACACGGGGAGAACGTGCAGACTCCACACAGGCAGTGACCCGAGGCCGGAATTGAACACGGGTCCCTGGCTGCTGTGAGTCAGCAGCCCCATCCTGCCCCCATCTTCTGTAAATGCCAACATCCCATTGGCCCTTGTGTTTTTAGAATGACACACTGCACCTGCCCTTTCGGAGAGCTAGCACAAGGGGGCCTACAAGTGGGCCGAAGGGTCTCCTCAGACCAGTGGAAGGGGCCGAAGGAGCAGACACAGGAGACGGAACAGTTGCTGGTGATCTTTCGGTTTTATTATTATTGCACATGACCCCACATCAGCACGAGTAAAGTAAAATCAGGAGCGGGGGCGGGGTAAACGCAACACCAAGCTCAAAGCAAATCCAGGAGGGCGCTACGGGTACCAACAAAAAAATACAAAAAAACAACCCTCAAAAGGGGAGGAAAGAAATAAGACATCGTTTACAGGGAAAACAAATTAGAATAAAAATCTCTGATAAGTCCATCATCTCCCCACCTTCATTTGGGATCTAGTTTCTTTGCAATAGAAATCCAAGGGTCACACAATATACATTGGGGATGGGGAGGGGGGGGGGGGGGGGGTACTGCTCCAGCTTTGTCCTCTTTTCCACCCCCCCTTTTCACTGCCCACAAGTCCGAGAGCTCCACGTGCAATTCGCAAAACAAAAAACAAGTCCTGTAGCAGAAGAGATTAAAAATATCGATTAGTGAGGGGTTTTGGCAGGTGCATAGAGAGTACACAGAGTGCAATATTTGTATCGAGGGGGGCGAGGCAGTAGAGTTGCCAAGACAACAAGCGGTGTTTGAATTTTTGCCCACTTGGTTTCAACTCGGCACTTGGCTAACAGTAGCCTATCTCTGTAACCTCCTCCAGCCCCTACACCCCCTCCCTATCTCTGTAACCTCCTCCAGCCCCTACACCCCCTCCCTACCTCTGTAATCTCCTCCAGCCCCTGCAAACCACCCTCTGTAATCTCCTCCAGCCCCTACACCCCTCCCCATCTGTAACCTCCTCCAACCCCCTCCAGCCCCTAAACCCCTCCCTATCTGTAACCTCCTCCAGCCCCCTACACCCCTCCCTATCTCTAACCTCCTCCAGCCCCTACACCCCCTCCCTACCTCTGAACCCTCTTCCAGCCCCCTACACCCCTCCCTATCTGTAACCTCCTCCAACCCCTACACCCCTCCCTATCTCTGTAACCTCCTCCAGCCCCTACACCCCCTCCCTATCTCTGTAACCTCCTCCAGCCCCTACAACCCTCCTTCTGTAATCTCCTCCAGCCCCCGACACCACTCCCTATATCTGCAACCTCCTCCAGCCCCTGCAAACCACCCTCTGTAATCTCCTCCAGCCCCTACACCCCTCCCCATCTGTAACCTCCTCCAACCCCCTCCAGCCCTTAAACCCCTCCCTATCTGTAACCTCCTCCAGCCCCCTACACCCCTCCCTATCTCTAACCTCCTCCAGCCCCTACACCCCCTCCCTACCTCTGTACTCTCTTCCAGCCCCCTACACCCCTCCCTATCTGTAACCTCCTCCAACCCCTACACCCCTCCCTATCTCTGTAACCTCCTCCAGCCCCTACACCCCTCCCTATCTCTGTAACCTCCTCCGGCCCCCTACACCCCCTCCCTATCCCTGTAACCTCCTCCAGCCCCTACACCCCCTCCCTATCTCTGTAACCTCCTCCAGCCCCTACACCCCCTCCCTATCTCTGTAACCTCCTCCAGCCCCTACACCCCCTCCCTATCTCTGTAACCTCCTCCAGCTCCCACACTCCTCCCTATCTCTGTAACCTCCTCCAGCCCCTACACCCCCCTCCCTATCTCTGTAACCTCCTCCAGCGCCTACAACCCCTCCCTATCTCTGTAACCTCCTCCAGCCCCCTACCCCCCTCCCTATCTCTGTAACCTCCTCCAGCCTCTACATCCCTCCCTCTGTAATCTCCTCCAGCCCCCTACACCCCCTCCCTATCTCTAACCTCCTCCAGCCCCCCACACCCCCTCCCTATCTCTGTAACCTCCTCCAGCCCCTACACCCCCTCCCTATCTCTGTAACCTCCTCCAGCCCCTACACCCCCTCCCTATCTCTGTAACCTCCTCCAGCCCCTACAACCCTCCTTCTGTAATCTCCTCCAGCCCCCGACACCACTCCCTATATCTGCAACCTCCTCCAGCCCCTGCAAACCACCCTCTGTAATCTCCTCCAGCCCCTACACCCCTCCCCATCTGTAACCTCCTCCAACCCCCTCCAGCCCTTAAACCCCTCCCTATCTGTAACCTCCTCCAGCCCCCTACACCCCTCCCTATCTCTAACCTCCTCCAGCCCCTACACCCCCTCCCTACCTCTGTACTCTCTTCCAGCCCCCTACACCCCTCCCTATCTGTAACCTCCTCCAACCCCTACACCCCTCCCTATCTCTGTAACCTCCTCCAGCCCCTACACCCCTCCCTATCTCTGTAACCTCCTCCGGCCCCCTACACCCCCTCCCTATCCCTGTAACCTCCTCCAGCCCCTACACCCCCTCCCTATCTCTGTAACCTCCTCCAGCCCCTACACCCCCTCCCTATCTCTGTAACCTCCTCCAGCCCCTACACCCCCTCCCTATCTCTGTAACCTCCTCCAGCTCCCACACTCCTCCCTATCTCTGTAACCTCCTCCAGCCCCTACACCCCCCTCCCTATCTCTGTAACCTCCTCCAGCGCCTACAACCCCTCCCTATCTCTGTAACCTCCTCCAGCCCCCTACCCCCCTCCCTATCTCTGTAACCTCCTCCAGCCTCTACATCCCTCCCTCTGTAATCTCCTCCAGCCCCCTACACCCCCTCCCTATCTCTAACCTCCTCCAGCCCCTACACCCCCTCCCTATCTCTGTAACCTCCTCCAGCTCCCACACTCCTCCCTATCTCTGTAACCTCCTCCAGCCCCTACACCCCCCTCCCTATCTCTGTAACCTCCTCCAGCGCCTACAACCCCTCCCTATCTCTGTAACCTCCTCCAGCCCCCTACCCCCCTCCCTATCTCTGTAACCTCCTCCAGCCTCTACATCCCTCCCTCTGTAACCTCCTCCAGCCCCCTACACCCCTCCCTATCTCTGTAACCTCCTCCAGCCCCCTACACCCCCTCCCTATCTCTGTAACCCCCTCCCCCGATTGCGGAGGCAGTGGGCAAAGAGGTGAGGAAATGGATTTCGGTCGATCCGACTGGAATCGGCTCAGGAAAGTCTCCCCCCGCCCCCGCTCCACACTCACCGTTTCCAATCCAGTGCCTTCAGTTCACAGGGCACTTTGTCCTTCAGAGTGCGGATCCACACTGACTTGGTCTGGGACACTTTCCACTATTGTCTACAGAGGGAGAGAGAGAGAGAGAGAGAATAAAGTGTCGAGGCTGCGTGTCTGGGAAAGGGGAGTTTAAATGTCCAAGCAACACACTGTGGATGCTGGAACCCGAAACAAAAACAGAAGATGCTGGAAAATCTCAGCAGGTCTGACAGCACCTGTGGGGAGAGAGAATAGAGCCAACGTTGAGAGTCTGGGTGACCCTTCGTCAGAGCAGAGAGGTTTTAAAGTTTATTTCCCAGTGTCACAAGGAGGCTTACATTAACACCGCAATGAAGTTACTGTGAAAATCCCCCTAGTCGCCACACTCCGGCGCCTGTCCGGCTAACACCGAGGGAGAATTTAGCACGGCCAATGCACGTCATTCCGACTGGGGCGGGGAATCCGGAACACCCGGAGGAAACCCACGCAGACACGGGGAGAACGTGCAGACTCCGCACAGACAGTGACCCGAGCCGTCTTGCAGTGTCAGGGATTGGTAATCGAGACACCCGGGGTCCAAACCTAAACCACGGTAGATTGAGGGTTTTTAGGGGTGGCGCAGTGGTTAGCGCTGCTGCCTCACAGCGCCAGGGACCCGGGTTCGATTCCCAGCTCGGGTCACTGTCTGTGCAAAGTCTACACGTTCTCCCCATGTCTGCGTGGGTTTCCTCCGGGCGCTCCGGTTTAAAGTTTATTTATTAGTCACAAGCAAGGCTCACATTAACACTGCAGTGAAGTTACTGTGAAATGCACCTAGTCGCCACACTCCGGCACCTGTTCGGGTCAACGCACCCCTAACCAGCACGTCTTTTGGACTGTGGGAGGAAACCGGAGCACCCGGAGGAAACCCACGCAGACACGGGGAGAATGTGCAGACTCCACACAGACAGTGACCCGAGGCCGGGAATCGAACCCGGGTCCCTGTGAGGCAGCGGTGCTAACTAATGTGCCACCGTGTCTCCTCCCACACTCCAATGACGTGCGGGTTAGGTGGATTGGCCATGCTAAATTGACCCTTAGTGTCAGGGGTATTAGCAGGGTAAATGTGTACGGGGATAGGGCCTGAGTCGGACTGTGGCCAAACGGCCGCCTCCTGTACTGTGAGGATTCTATGATTAGTGTCACAAGTCGGCTTACATTAACACTGCAATGAAAATCCCCGAGTTGCCACACTCCGGTGCCTGTTCGGGTAACACTGAGGGAGAATTTAAGTTTAAAGTTTATTTATTAGTGTTGCAAGTCGGCTTACATTAACACTGCAATGAAGTTACTGTGAAAACCCCCCAGTGGCCACACTCCGGCGCCTGTTCGGGTAACACTGAGGGAGAATTTAGCACGGCCAATGCACCCTAACCAGCATGTCTTTCGGACTGTGGGAGGGAACCGGAGCCCCCGGAGGAAACCCACGCAGACACGGGGGGGAGAATGCTCAGACTCCACACAGACAGTGACCCCGAGCCGGGAATCGAACCTGGATCCCTGGCACGGTGAGGCAGCAGTGGCCAACCATGGGCGTCGCTGACTGGACCAGCATTTATTGCCCATCCCTAGTTGCCCCTTTTGGAGGGCAGTGGAGAGTCAACCACATTGGCTGTGGCTCTGGAGTCACATGTAGGCCAGACCGGGGTAAGGACGGCAGAGGGTGTGGGAGGTGACGTTACGTCAACAGATTCTTTAAAGATGGTGGGACATAGTGTGGAAGTAGCAAGGCATTGTGGGATCCAGAGGCAGAGTAGAAATGGTTCCGCTGAACCATTTAAAGGAGCTGAGGGGTCCGGGTGGGAGAAGTTGGGGTTGTTCCCCTGGGGGTGAAGGAGATCGAGGTGGGATTTGATCGAGGCGGACATGATGGTGACAGGATTGGAGAAGAACGAACATTACAGCACAGGAACAGGCCCTTCAGCCTACCAAACTGGCACCAATTCTTAATCCTTATTTTGACCCAATACTTAATGCCCTTATGTGGTTTCTATCCCATTATTTGCCTCCCATTCATGTACCCATCAAGATGGGCCTTGAACGTTGCCAATAGAAATCATAGAAACTCTACAGTACAGAAAGAGGCCCTTCGGCCCATCGAGTCTGCACCGACCACAATCCCACCCAGGCCCTATCCCCATATCCCTACATATTTACCCACTAACCTACACATCTCAGGACACTCGGGGGCAATTTTTAGCATGGCCAATCAACCTAACCCGCACATCTTTGGACTGTGGGAGGAAACCGGAGCACCCGGAGGAAACCCACGCAGACACGAAGAGAACGTGCAAACTCCACACAGACAGTGACCCAAGCCGGGAATCGAACCCAGGTCCCTGGAGCTGTGAAGCAGCAGTGCTAACCACTGTGCTACCGTGCCGCCCTTCCACCACCAATGTGCCTGTTTCCACCACCTCCACTGGCAATGCGTTCCACGCACCCACCATTCCGTGTCATAGAGGTTTACAGCATGGAAACAGGCCCTTCGGCCCAACTTGTCCATGCTATCCCTTTTTTTAAAAAACCCGAAGCAACCCCAATTGCCCGCATTTGGCCCATATCCCTCTATACCCATCGTACCCATGTAACTGTCTAGATGCTTTTTAAAAGACAAAATTGTACCCGCCTCTACTACTACCTCTGGCAGCTCGTTCCAGACACTCACCACCCTCTGTGAAAAAATTGCCCCTCTGGACCCCTTTGTATCTCTCCCCTCTCACCGTAAACCTATGCCCTCTAGTTTTAGACTCCCCTACCTTTGGGAAAAGATGTTGACTATCTAGCTGTCCCTCATTATTTTATAGATCTCTATAAGATCACCCCTCAGCCTCCTACGCTCCATGGAAAAAAGTCCCAGTCTATCCAGCCTCTCCTTATGGCTCAATCCATCAAGTCCCAGTAGCATCCGAGTACTGCACTCTTTCTAGTTCGATAATATCCTTTCTATAATAGGGTGACCAGAGCTGTACACAGTATTGCAAGTGGCCGTACTAAGGTCTTGTACAACTTCAACTTAAAACCTTCCCTGCACGTCTCCCCTAAACTGTCCCCCCCTCACCTTTGAACCTGTGCCCTCTTGCAGTTGACTTTTCCACTCTGGGGAAAAAGACTCCAACTATCCACACCTCTCAATTTTGGAGACTTCTATCAGGTCGCCCCTCAGCATCCGTTTTTCCCAGTGAAAACAATCCGCGTTCATCCAACCTCTCCTCAATCCCTAAAACAGTCCAGACCAGGAAACATCTTGGTAAACCTTCTTTGCACCCTCTCCAAAGCATCCACGTCCTTCTGGTGGTGTGGCGACCAGAACTGCACGCAATACTCCAAATGTGGCCTGGCTAAAGTTTTATACAGCTGTAACATAACTCTTGCACTCAATGTCCCAGCCGATGAAGGCAAGCATGTTGTATTGCCTTCTTGACTAGATCCCTCTATGTCGATGTTCCTAAGGGTTCTCCCATTTACTGTACAAGACAAAGAAAAGCTGTTCCTGTTGGCTAATTGGTGCACGGACTCAAGGGGGACGTGAATGAACCGTTACCACAGAGAGGGGTAATGATGCGGAACTCGCTCCCAAAATTCCCCTCCAACTCCATTTACAAGTTTGCTGACGACACCACTGTACTGGGTCGGGTCTCAAACAATGACGAGACAGAGTACAGGAATGAGATAGAGAATCTGGTGAACTGGTGCGGCAACAATAATCTCTCCCTCAATGTCAACGAAACAAAGGAGATTGTCATCGACTTCAGGAAGCGTAAAGGAGAACATGCCCCTGTCTACATCAATGGGGATGATGTGGAAATGGTCGAGAACTTCAAGTGTTCAGGTGTCCAGATTGAGGCTAGGTTGTTTGGCCATTCTAAATTGCCCCTTAGTGTCCCGGGATGCATAGGTTAGAGGGTAAATATTTAGGGATGTGTGGATAGGGCCTGGGTGGGATTGTGGTCGGTGCAGACTCGATGGGCCGAATGGCCTCTTTCTGCACTGTAGGATTCTATGATTCTAGATCACCAACAACCTGTCCTGGTCCCCCCCACGCCGAAACTATAGTTAAGAAAGCCCCACCAACGCCTCTACTTTCTCAGAAGACGAAGGAAATTTGGCATGTCAGCTACGACTCTCACCAACTTTTACAGATGCACCATAGAAAGCATTCTTTCTGGTTGTATCACAGCTTGGTATGGGGCTCCTGCTCTGCCCAAGACCGCAAAAAATTACATGTTTGTGAATGTAGCCCAGTCCGTCACGCAAACCAGCCTCCCATCCATTGACTCTGTCTACACTTCCCGCTGCCTCAGGAAAAGCAGCCAGCATAATCAAGGACCCCTCGCACCCCGGACATTCTCTCTTCCACCTTCTTCCGTCAGGAAAAATATACAAAAGTCTGAAGTCACGTACCAACCGACTCAAGAACAGCTTCTTCCCTGCTGCTGTCAGACTTTTGAATGGACCTACCTCGCATTAAGTTGATCTTTCTCTACACCCTAGCTATGACTGTAACACTACACTCTGCACCCATTCCTTTCCTTCTCTCTGAATGGCATGCTTCCATCTCCCCTATGTACTCTATGAATGGCATGCCTTGTCTGTATAGCGTGCAAGAAACAATACTTTTCACTGGATCCCAATACATGCGACAATAATAAATCAAATCAGATTGCGAGAAGCAGAGGCTATGAACAAACTCGATAGGGAATGGATTGGATTATTATTGCCACATGTATTATGATAAATTGAAAAGTATTGTTTCTTGCGCGCTATACCGACAAAGCATACCGTTCATAGAGAAGGAAAGGAGAGAGTGCAGAATGTAGTGTTACAGTCATAGCTAGGGTGTAGAGAAAGATCAACTTAATGCGAGGTAGGTCCATTCAAAAGTCTGACGGCAGCAGGGAAGAAGCTGTTCTTGAGTCGGTCGGTACGTGACCTCAGACTTTTGTATCTTTTTCCCGACAGAAGAAGGTGGAAGAGAGAATGTCCGGGGTGCGTGGGGGGGTCCTTGATTATGCTGGCTGCTTTTCCCCGAGGCAGCGGGAAGTGTAGACAGAGTCAATGGATGGGAGGCTGGTTTGAGTGATGGATTGGGCTACATTCACGACCCTTTGTAGTTCCTTGCGGTCTTGGGCAGAGCAGGAGCCCAGACCAAGCTGTGATACAACCAGAAAGAATGCTTTCCATGGTGCATCTGTAAAAGTTGGTGAGAGTCGTAGCTGACATGCCAAATTTCCTTAGTCTTCTGAGAAAGTAGAGGCGTTGGTGGGGCTTTCTTAACTATAGTGTCGGCATGGGGGGATCAGGACAGGTTGTTGGTGATCTGGACACCTAAAAACCTGAAGCTCTCGACCATTTCCACTTTGTCCCCATTGATGTAGACAGGGGCATGTTCTCCTTTACGCTTCCTGAAGTCGATGACAATCTCCTTCATTTTGTGGACATTGAGGGAGAGATTATTGCTGCCGCGCCAGTTCACCAGATTCTCCGTCTCATTCCTGCACTCTGTCTCCCTGTCTCGTCATTGTTTGAGATCCGACCCACTACAGTGGTGTCATCAACAAACTTGAAAATCAAGTTGGAGGGGAATTTGGCCCCACAGGTCGGTGTATAAGGAGTGTATAGGTTTACAATTGGATAGACACTGAGGAAAATAAATTCTCAGAGGTGCAGGGATAGAACGGGAAGAGTGGGACTGACTGCATTCCTCCATAGATAGTAACAACTCGACGGGCTGAATGGCTTCCTGTGGTGTAACGTGAAGTCAACATTGAAGAAACGCCTGCAAATGAGTTCAATTCCAACCGGAGATGGTTTCGAGGCACTTACATCGGCAAGGAGAGTTTGCACGGGCTCCAATGTCACCACACTTTGCGTCTCTTCAGCTGTCGCCGTGGCGACGGTCTCTGCCAAAACTGGTGGTGGCAGCTCTTTGGTCCCCGCCATTTCCAGAGGGGCCGGCACCGGCACCGGATCCGCCACTGGAGGGGTTTCTGCGGCTCCTTCGGCAGGGGTTCCAGCAGCCGGACTCTCAATGGTGGGTGCGTCCTTCGGCACCTGTTGGGAAGAAGGGAAGATTTCAGAAGCTGGAGCTACGAGTCCAGGGGGGGCAGTCTCTGGGTCCAAAGCACGGCCAATCCACCTAACCTACACATCTTTGGACACTAAGGGACAATTTAGCATGGCCAATCCACCTAACCTACACATCTTTGGACACTAAGGGACAATTTGGCATGGCCAATCCACCTAACTTACACATCTTTGGACACTAAGGGGCAACTTAACTTGGCCAAACTCAGCCAATGTTCTGGGGGGACCCGGGTTCGAATCCCCGCCATGGCAGCTGGTGGAATTTGAATTCAATAAAAAAATATCTGGGATTAAGAATCTACTGATGACCCATTGTCGGAAAAACCCACCTGGTTCCTTTAGGGAAGGAAATCTGCCGCCCTTACCCCGGTCTGGCCTACATGTGACTCCAGAGCCACAGCCAATGTGGTTGACTCTCAACTGTCCTCTGGAACGGCCAAGCGCAAACTGCCCTCCAAGGGGCAACTAGGGATGGGCAATAAATGCTGGCCCAACCAGCGACGCCCGTGTCCCGCGACTGAATTTTTACGTAGTACCGCAACGTGGCCAGTCGCGACTCCAATCGGAGCAAATCCCGAATTACATCCCCCTCAGGAATTCCCCCAGAAGCTGCCAACACTGAAAGCAAAAAAAACCAGGAAGCACGGTTCCATTTTGAAAACCAACTCCTCACTTTTTAAAGGAGTGGGAAGGCTCACGGAGCTAAACCGAAGGCTTCGCACAAAGTGTGGTCACTTAACTGGCGCACACAGGAAGATCCCACCAAGATCCTCCGGGTGCTCCGGTTTCCTCCCACAGTCCGAAAGACGTGCTGGTTAGGGTGCATCGGACCGTGCTAAATTCTCCCTCAGTGTCACCCGAACAGGCGCCGAGAGTGTGGCAACCAGGGGGATTTTCACAGTAACTTCATTGCAGCGTTAATGTAAGCCTGACTTGTGACACGGAGAAATAAAGATTAAAATTTTACTTTACGCTGGCGTTGGACTGGGCAGTGTACAAAGTCTCACAACACCTGGTTAAAGTCCAACAGGCTTATTTGGAATCACGAGCTTTCGGAGCGCTGCCCCTTTCTCAGGTGAGTCTTTCAGTTAGTTATTTACCCACTTATTTTATTTATGGGACGTGGGTGTCACTGACTGGGACACCATTCATTACCCATCCCGACTTGCCCTTTAACTCAGTGTCTCGCTCGACCATTGGAGGACAGTTGAGAGTCAACCACATTGGCTGTGGTCACATGTAGGCCAGACCGGGTAAGGATGGCAGATTTCCTTCCCCAAAAGAACCAGATGGGTTTTTCCCGACACATAGAACATAGAACATAGAACATAGAACATAGAACATAGAACATAGAACATAGCCTTCGGCCCACGATGTTGTGCCGAGCTTTATCTGAAACCGAGATCAAGCTATCCCACTCCCTATCATCCTGGTGTGCTCCATGTGCCTATCCAATAACCACTTAAATGTTCCTAAAGTGTCTGACTCCACTATCACTGCAGGCAGTCCATTCCACACCCCAACCACTCTCTGCGTAAAGAACCTACCTCTGACATCCTTCCTATATCTCCCACCATGAACCCTATAGTTATGCCCCCTTGTAATAGCTCCATCCACCCGAGGAAATAGTCTTTGAACGTTCGCTCTATCTATCCCCTTCATCATTTTATAAACCTCTATTAAGTCTCCCCTCAGCCTCCTCCGCTCCAGAGAGAACAGCCCTAGCTCCCTCAACCTTTCCTCATAAGACCTACCCTCCAAACCAGGCAGCATCCTGGTAAATCTCTGCACTCTTTCCAGCGCTTCCACATCCTTCTTATAGTGAGGTGACCAGAACTGCACACAATATTCCAAATGTGGTCTCACCAAGGTCCTGTACAGTTGCAGCATAACCCCACGGCTCTTAAACTCCAACCCCCTGTTAATAAAAGCTAGCACACTATAGGCCTTCTTCACAGCTCTATCCACTTGAGTGGCAACCTTTAGAGATCTCTGGATATAGATTCTTAATTCCAGATTTTTAAAATTCAATTCAAATTCCACCACCTGCCGTAGCGGGAATCATAGAATCCCTACAGTGCAGAAAGAGACCATTCGGCCCATCGAGTCTGCACCGACCACAACCCCACCCAGACCCTACCCCCATATCCCTACATATTTACCCACTAATCCCTCTAACCTATGCATCTCAGGACACTAAGGGGCAATTTTTAGCATGGCCAATCAACCTAACCCGCACATCTTTGGACTGTGGGAGGAAACCGGAGCACCCGGAGGAAACCCACGCAGACATGAGGAGAATGTGCAAACTCCACACAGACAGTGACCCAAGCCGGGAATCGAACCCAGGTCCCTGGAGCTGTGAAGCAGCAGTGCTAACCACTGTGCTACCGTGCCGCCCTCGAACCCGGATCCCCAGAACATTAGCTACATTTCTGGATTAATAGTCTAGCGATAATACCACGAGGCCACCACCTCCCCTGTAACTTCACTGCAGTGTTAATGTAAGCCTACTTGTGACAAATTAATTTTACACTTGTGTCACAAGTAGGCTTACATTAACACTGCAATGAAGTTACTGTGAAAATCCCTTAGTCGCCACACTCTGGTGCCTGTTCGGGTACACCGAGGGAGAATTTCGCACGGCCCAATGCACCCTAACCAGCACGTCTTTCAGACTGTGGGAGGAAACTGGAGCACCCGGAGGAAACCCTCGCAGACACGGGGAGAATGTGCAGACTCCACACAGACAGTGACCCGAGCCGGGAATCGAACCCGGGTCCCTGGCGCTGTGAGGCAGCAGTGCTAACCACTGTGCCACCCATATTACAGAGAGGTTGGGACTGTTCTTCGTGGAGAGAAGGCAGCTAAGAGGAGATTTGATAAAGATATTCAAAAATCACGAGGGGGTTGGACAGAACAGGTTGGGAGGAACTGCTCCCACTCGGAAAAGGATCGGGAACGAGGGAACACAGGGTTAAAGTGACTTGCAAAAGAAGCAAATGCGATGTGAGATAAACCTTTTTTCACACAGCGAGAGGTTTGGGGGGTCTGGAATGATCTGCCTGGAAGTGTGTTGGAGGCTAAAGTTTATTTATTAGTATCATGAGTAGGCTTACGTTAACACTGCAATGAAGTTACTGCGAAAATCCCCTAGTCGCCACACTCCGGCGCCTGTTCGGGTAACACTGAGGGAGAATTTAGCACCTAACCAGCACGTCTTTGGAGTGTGGGAGGAAACCGGAGCACCCGGAGGAAACCCACACAGACACGGGGAGAACGTGCAGACTCCGCACAGACAGTGACCCCAAGCCGGGAATCGAACCCGGGTCCCCTGGGCGCTGTGAGGCAGCAGTGCTAACGACAATGCTGCCCATATCACAGAGAGGTTGGGACTGTTCTTCTTGGAGGGAGGGCAGCTACGGGCAGGTTTAATAGAGATGTTCAAAGCCGAACAGAGTAGATCGGGAGAAACTGGTCCCGCTCGCAAAAGGATCGAGAACGAGGGGGACACGGGGTTAAAGGTGATTTGCAAACGAAGCGAACTCGATGTGAGAAAAAAAAGTTTTCACCCAGCGAGTGGTAGGGGGTCTGGAATGTTCTGCCTGGAAGTGTGATGGGGTATAGGGTGGGGGGGAAAGGCAGGAGAACAGCACTAAGTCACACTGCTTGTTTGGTGAGCCAGTCCAGGCATGATGGGCCAAATGGCCATTATTCTGACGCACTCTTCAAAAGAAAAAGAAAATCACAACACAGTGTAGGGCGGCACGGTGGCACAGTGGGTTAGCACTGCTGCTTCACAGCTCCAGGGACCTGGGTTCGATTCCCGGCTTGGGTCACTGTCTGTGTGGAGTTTGCACATTCTCCTCGTGTCTGCGTGGGTTTCCTCCGGGTGCTCCGGTTTCCTCCCACAGTCCAAAGATGTGCGGGTTAGGTTGATTGGCCATGCTAAAAAATTGCCCCTTAGTGTCCTGGGATGCATAGGTCAGAGGGATTAGTGGGTAACATATGTAGGGATATGGGGGTAGGGTCTGGGTGGGATTGTGGTCGGTGCAGACTCGATGTGTAGGGATATGGGGGTAGGGTCTGGGGTGGGATTGTGGTCGGTGTGTGGGGATGTGTAGGGATATGGGGGTAGGGTCTGGGTGGGATTGTGGTCGGTGCAGACTCGATGTGTAGGGATATGGGGGTAGGGTCTGGGGTGGGATTGTGGTCGGTGTGTGGGGATGTGTAGGGATATGGGGGTAGGGTCTGGGTGGGATTGTGGTCGGTGCAGACTCGATGTGTAGGGATATGGGGGTAGGGTCTGGGGTGGGATTGTGGTCGGTGTGTGGGGATGTGTAGGGATATGGGGGTAGGGTCTGGGTGGGATTGTGGTCGGTGCAGACTCGATGGGCCGAATGGCCTCTTTCTGCACTGTAGGGTTTCTATGGTTCTATGAAAGATAGAAAAGGGCTACTATAAAAATTGCCAGATTCTGCTAGGATGTTTTGTTTAATCAACTTAGATGTAGAATTCACTTTATCAGTGGGAGCAAGTTTGTTAGTAATTGTAATGAGGTGTTTTAAATACTTTGTAGTTTTAAAGGTACATGCAATACCTTTAATTAGTCCATATATATATAAAATATATCTTCTATACATTTTTAGAAGTTAAAGGAACTTAGATGCACAGTTACGGGAGTGCCCCATTGACACTAAACACATGTTGGATACATTCCTTTGAAGCACCCAACTGTTGGAACCACAGGGCCATAAAGGAGACTCAACTGCCTCACCCGACCCCTCATCAGAATCAACTGATACAAGAGTGAGTTTTAATGAAGCTGCTTTCACAGTTTCTCATCGCAACAGAGTCGGGAAGACATTAACGTCAGAGCTAATGAAAAAGTTATGGTAGAGGAACTTGGTGGCAACTGGCAAGAATTAATGGCAACATGGTGACACCCCTCAAAATCGTAGGGAGTGATTAAAAAGTGATATAAAGCTCAGTCATTGGATTGATAAGCAATGTATACGCGTGTTTCATGATGGTGGCAATATATAAACTTATCAGGGCTATAATCGGGAAATATCCTGAAGGCAAGATGAGTTGACCACATCCCTTAGAGATTCAGCTAACTTCACTGACAAGGCCATAAAACACTAATGGCTTTTGTAGGCACCCCCTTTCGCAATTAAAGGATGCCCACGTGAGACTGTTTCAGTGAGGATGCTTTGAACCATAGAAAATTACAGCTCAGAAACAGGCCTTTTGGCCCTTCTTGTCTGTGGCTGAACCATTTTTTGCCTAGTCCCACTGACCTGCACTTGGACCATATCCCTCCACACCCCTCTCATCCATTAACCCGTCCAAGTTTTTCTTAAATGTTAAAAGTGCATTTACCACTTTATCCGGCAGCTCATTCCACACTCCCACCACTCTCTGCGTGAAGAAGCCCCCCCTAATATCCCCTTTAAACTTTTCTCCTTTCACCCTTAACCCATGCCCTCTGGTTTTTTTCTCCCCGAGCCTCAGCGGAAAAAGCCTGCTTGCATTCACCCTATCTATACCCATCAAAATCTTATACACCTCTATCAAATCTCCCCTCATTCTTCTACGCTCCAGGGAATAAAGTCCCAACCTATTCAATCTCTCTCTGTAACTCAGCTTCTCAAGTCCCGGCAACATCCTTGTGAACCTTCTCTGCACTCTTTCAACCTTATTTACATCCTTCCTGTAACTAGGTGACCAAAACTGTACACAATACTCCAAATTCGGCCTCACCAATGCCTTATATAACCTTACCATAACACTCCAACTTTTCTACTCGATACTCCGATTTATAAAGGCCAATGTACCAAAGGCACTCTTTACGACCCTATCCACCAATGACGTCACTTTTAGGGAATTCTGTACCAGTATTCCCAGATCCCTCTGTTCAACTGCACTCTTCAGAGTCCTACCATTTACCCTGTACGTTCTACTTTGGTTTGTCTACTTTGTGAGGCTTTTATCAAAATAGAGACATGATGTCTGACTAAGAGACTAGAGGGCAGGCTTAGGGATGATCTACTGGGGTATCCCACGAGGTGTTGTGATCTCACAGATCAGGGTCGTTCAGTAATTTTTCTATTGGATCAATACTTAAAGTAATGATTAGATTTATTATTATCACATGTATTGGGATAGAGTGAA
Organism: Mustelus asterias; assembly: GCF_964213995.1. Classification (NCBI taxonomy): domain Eukaryota; kingdom Metazoa; phylum Chordata; class Chondrichthyes; order Carcharhiniformes; family Triakidae; genus Mustelus; species Mustelus asterias. Next base: position 7,665,561 of record NC_135831.1, read on the forward strand.
AAGTATTGTTCCTTGCGCACTATACGGACAAAGCATACCGTTCATAGAGTACAGAGGGGAGAGGGATTTGATTTGTCACATGTATTGGGATAGAGTGAAAAGTATTGTTTCGTTCACGCTATACAGACAAAGCATACCGTTCATAGAGTACATAGGGGAGAAGGATTTGATTTATTATTGTCACATGTATTGGGTTGCAATGAAAAGTATTGTTTCTTGCGCGCTATACAGACAAAGCATACCGTTCATAGAATACAGAGGGGAGAGGGATTTGATTTGTCACATGTATTGGGATAGAGTGAAAAGTATTGTTTCGTTCACGCTATACAGACAAAGCATACCGTTCATAGAGTACATAGGGGAGAAGGATTTGATTTATTATTATAATAGAGTATTGGGTTGCAATGAAAAGTATTGTTTCTTGCGCGCTATACAAAGCATAATGTTCACAGAGAAGGAAAGGAGAGAGTGCAGAATGTAGTGTTACAGTCATAGCTAGGGTGTAGAGAAAGATCAACTTAATGCGAGGTAGGTCCATTCAAAAGTCTGAGGGCAGCAGGGAAGAAGCTGTTCTTGAGTCGGTTGGTACGTGACCTCAGACTTTTGTATCTTTTTCCCGATGGAAGAAGGTGGAAGAGAGAATGTCCGGGGTGCGTGGGGTCATTAATTATGCTTTTTTAAAATTATATTTGATTGAATTGTGTCTAACTGACTGTGAGTTGCAGAATTGTATAAACCAGGATGATTTGCTTTGTCCAGTGGAGTGGTGTCTCTGACCCATTGTCTCAAGAACCTCCCCTTGCTAGCAAGTACAATAAAGGCAATCTGTCGGTCAAGTATCTTGTGTTAATGTTTGTTTGTGTTAAAGTCAAATTTGGAAGTCAAGGTTTAGAGAACAGGAATAAGCCCTTCAGCACCTCCAGTCCTGCACCCACCATGCTGCCCTTGTGAACTAAAACCCCCTACCCTTCCGGGGATCATATCCCCCCCATTCCCATCCTACTCATGTATTTGTCAAGACACCCCCTTTAAAGTCACACATAGGGAGGGGGGTGACAGGGGAGGGGGAGGAGGACCCAGGGGTGGGGGTAGAACGCAGGTGACTCACCTCAGCGGTGGGCGGCTCCTGGGCTGCGGACCCCGCGTTGGGCCTCCGGCGGAAGAACGGGCGACGGAATCGCCGGCGCTCTGGAAGCGGCTGCTCAGTCTTGGGATCTTTGTTCTCGTCCGCCCTGGCTGCTCCCTCCTCCTGCTGGGACTGGGGGCGGAAGGGACGTCTGCAGGGAAGGGGGGCAAACCGTCAGGAGCTGTGAACATCACCAACGCAACCAACCAACCCACCACGGTGGCCACCCTTTGTTCCAACTCGCGCCCATTCAGCCACCAGCTCCGAGCGTGGCTCCCGGAAAAGTAACGACCGGATCGTTTCTCCCCATCTCTGGAACGCCCCCCCCGTCATTGCTGCTGTCTTCCGGGCAGAAGGGGACGTTGGGTTTCATCACAGAATCCCCAAAAAAGTGCAGATGGAGGCCATTCGGCCCATCGAGTCTGCACCACATTCCCACCCAGGCCCTATCCCCATAACCCCATGCGTTTACCCTGCGAATCCCCCTGGCACAAAGGGGCAATTTAGCATGGCCAATCCACCTAACCTACACATCTTTGGACACTAAGGGGCAATTTAGCATGGCCAATCCACCTAACCTGCAAGTCTTTGGACACTAAGGGACAATTTAGCCATGGCCAATCCACCTAACCTGCACATCTTTGGACACTAAGGGACAATTTAGCATGGCCAATCCACCTAACCTGCAAGTCTTTGGACACTAAGGGACAATTTAGCATGGCCAATCCACCTAACCTACACATCTTTGGACACTAAGGGGCAATTTAGCATGGCCAATCCACCTAACCTGCACATCTTTGGACACGAAGGGACAATTTAGCATGGCCAATCCACCTAACCTACACATCTTTGGACACTAAGGGACAATTTAGCATGGCCAATCCACCGAACCTACACATCTTTGGACACTAAGGGACAATTTAGCATGGCCAATCCACCTAACCTGCACATCTTTGGACACGAAGGGACAATTTAGCATGGCCAATCCACCTAACCTACACATCTTTGGACACTAAGGGACAATTTAGCATGGCCAATCCACCTAACCTACACATCTTTGGACACTAAGGGACAATTTAGCACGGCCAATCCACCTAACCTACACATCTTTGGAGTGTGGGGGGAAACCGGAGCACCCGGAGGAAACCCACGCAGACACGGGGAGAACTGTTTAGGATGGAATGCTCGACAATCAGGAAGCACTTTTCCCAGACACCCCAAGGTACGGAATGAGGAGGATTAGCAAGTTTGCGGATGACACAAAGATTGGCCAGGTGGTTAACGGTGAGGTGGGCTACAAGAAGGGCGGCATGGTGGTGGCACAGTGGTTGGCACTGCTGCCTCACAGCGCCAGGGACCCAGGTTCGACTTGGGTCACTGTCTGTGCGGAGTCTGCACGTTCTCCCCGTGTCTGCGTGGGTTTCCTCCGGGTGCTCCGGTTTCCTCCCACAGTCCGAAAGATGTGCTGGTTAGGGGGATTGGCCATGCTAAATTGCCCCTCAGTGTGAGGGGGACTAGCTAGGGTAAATATGTGGGGTTATGGGGATAGGGGCTGGGTGGGATTGTGGTCGGTGCAGGCTCGATGGGCCGAATGGCCTCCTTCTGCATTCTGTGATATAGACGGAATGGTCTAATGGACGGATAAGTGGCAGATGGAATTTAACCCTGAGACACGAGAGGTGATACAATTTGGAAGGAGTAACTTGACAAGGAAGTGCTCAATGAATGGTAGGACACCAGGAAGTTCTGTGGAACAAAGGGACCTTGACGTGTTTGTCATTAGATCTCGGAAGGCAGAAGGACAATGTTCGTAGGATGGTGAAAAAGACATATGGGACACTTGCCTTTATAAATCCAGGCATAGATTACAAAAGCAGGGAAGTTGTGTTGGAGTTGTGTAGAACTTTGGTGAGGCCACAGCTGGAGCACTGTGTGCAGTTCTGGTCGCCACATTATAGGAAGGATGTGGACGCACTGGAGAGGGTGCAGAGGAGATTCACCAGGGATGGATTCGCCTGGGATGGAACATTTCAGTTACGGGGAGAGGTTGGGTAGGCTTGGGTTGTTTTCTCTGGAGCAGAGAAGACTGAGGGGCGACCTGATCGAGGTGAACAAGATTATGAGGGACACGGACAGGGTGGATAAGGAGCAGCTGTTCCCCTTAGTTGAAGAGTCAGTCACAAGGGGACATAGGTTCAAGACGAGGGGCAGGAGGTTTTGGGGGGGGGGGGGGGGTGTGAGGAAAAACCTTTTTACCCAGAGGGTGGTGAGGGTCTGGAATGCGCTGCCTGGGAGGGTGGTGGAGGCGGGATGCCTCACATAAGATATAGGAGCAGAATTAGGCCATTCGGCCCATCGAGTCCGTTCCGCCATTCGATCATGGCTGATATGCTCCTCATCCCCATTTTCCTGCCTTCTCCCCATAACCCTTCAACCCATTAAAAATCTGTCTCACACCTCCTTCAATGTACTCACTGTCCCAGCATCCACCGCTCTTTGGGGCAGCGAATTCCACAGATTCACAACCCTTTGGGAGAAGGAGTTTCTCCTCAACTCTGTTTTAAATTTACTACCCCTTATCCTAAGACTGTGACCTCTCCGTCCTAGAATGTCCCACAAGAGGAAGCATCCGCTCCACGTCTACTTTATCCACACCTTTCATCATCTTGTAAACCTCAATCTGATCTCCCCTCATTCTTCTAAATTGCAGAGAGTATCGGCCTAAACTGTTCAATCTCTCTTCATCCGACATTCCCTCATCTCTGGAATCAATCTAGTGAACCTCCTCTGAACTGCCTCCAATGTCACTGCATCTTTCCTCAAATAAGGGGACCAAAACTCTGCACATCCTTTAAAAAGTACCCGGATGGCCACTTGGCACATCATAACATTCAGGGCTATGGGCCAAGTGCTGGCAGATGGGATTAAGTGGGAGTTCAAGTGTTTCTACTGTGTTGGCGTGAACTCGATGGGCCGAAGGGCCTCTTCTGCACTGTACGATTCCATGATTTTCCCCAATTAATCATCAAAAGTATTGTTTTCAGTACCTGCTCCAAACGCTGCTCCCCCAGTAACCGACTCCAGCCCTCTGGCCACAGAACCAGTCTGTTTGAAAACTTGAATGCCCGGTTTGACCTGGAGTTTAGCTTCCTGGTGTATATTCTCTCTCACTGAAGCAGTCCATGTTCCAAATGCAGCAAGACCTGGACAATACCCAGGCCGGGGCTGACAAGTGTGGCATGAATGATACGTCACACAAGTGCCCGGCAATGACCATCTCCAATCAGAGACTCTCACCATCGCCTCTTGGCATTACCATCACTGAATCCCCCCACTATTAACATCCTGGGGGGTCACCATCACTGAATCCCCCACTATCAACATCCTGGGGGTTATCATCACTGAATCCCCCACTATTAACATCCTGGGGGTTCCCATCACTGAATCCCCCACTGTCAACATCCTGGGAGTTACCATCACTGAATCCCCCCACTATTAACATCCTGGGAGTTACCATCACTGAATCCCCCCACTATTAACATCCTGGGGGTTACCATCACTGAATCCCCCCACTATTAACATCCTGGGGGTTACCATCACTGAATCCCCCACTATTAACATCCTGGGGGTTACCATCACTGAATCCCCCCACTATTAACATCCTGGGGGTCACCATCATGGGGAAGTTTTTTTGTTTTCTTTTTTTCTTGCTGGTAATGGCTTCAGGGATGGCAGTTCAGGCAGTATGCTGCATCTCCTGTGGGATGTATGTGGTGAGGAAATCCAGTAGTGTTTCAGGAGATTTTAGTTGTAAGAAGTGCATTAGATTGCAGCTTCTGGAGGAGCGTGTAAAGGAGCTGGAGGGGGAGGTAGAGGAACTCCGCATAATTATTTATAGAGAAATAGTAACTCCTAGAAATGAGGCTTGGGTCAATGCCAGGAGGAGGGGTAAGAAGCAATCGGGAAGACAATCCCCTGGGGCGGTTCCCCTCCATAATAGGTTTTCGGTGCTGGAGGCTACAGTTGAGGAGGAATCAACTGAGCATAGAGAGCAGATCTCTGGGGGTGAGCCGAGTGAGAAAGCTCAGGTGGTTAGGGGCTGTAAAAGACTGGGCCTTGTGATTGGGGACTCCACAATTAAGGGGACAGATAGGAGGGTCGGAACTAAAGGTAGGGACTCAGGGTTGGTGTGTTGCCTACCAGGGGCTGGGGTCCGGGATGTGTCTGACAGGGTATTCAGGACTCTTAGGGGGGAGGGAGATAAACCACAAGTTATTGTACATGTGGGGACACACGACATAGGGAGGATAGGGGAAGGGGATATTAGGCAGGGATTTATGGAGTTGGGGTGGAAACTAAAGGCCAAGACTGACAGAGTGGTTATCTCTGGACTCTTGCCTGTACCACGGGATAGTTTAGAGAGGAATAGGGAGAGGGAAGGTTTGAATTCATGGCTGAGGGGATGGTGCAGGAGGGAGGGGTTCAGGTACTTAAGCAATTGGGGCTCGTACTGGGGAAGGTGTGACCTCTATGAGAAGGATGGTCTACACCTTAATCAGAAGGGGACCAATATCCTGGGGGGTAAATTTGCTAAGGCCATGCAGGGAGGTTTAAACTGATTCGGGGGGGGGGGGGGAGGGATCCTGAGTAGTGGGGCTGAAAGTGAGGGATGCATGGATGGGGACTGCAATGCACGGCATTGCAGAGGTGGGGTGGAGCAGGGTTTGAAATGTGTATACTTCAATGCCAGGAGTATTCGCAATAAAGTGGGTGAACTTGCAGCGTGGATCAGTACCTGGGACTTCGATGTTGTGGCTATTTCAGAGACATGGATAGAGCAGGGGCAGGAATGGATGCTGCAGGTCCCGGGGTTCAAATGTTTTAGTCGAAGTAGGGAAGGAGGTAGAAGAGGGGGAGGGGTAGCATTATTGGTCAGAGATTGTATCACAGTGTCAGAGAGGAGGTTTGATGAGGACTTATCTGTTGAGGTAGTATGGGCGGAGATTAGAAATAGGAGAGGAGAGGTCACCCTGTTGGGAGTCTTTTATAGACCTCCTAAAAGTTCTAGAGAGGTTGAGGAAAGGATTGCGGAGTCAATCCTGCTTAGGAGTGAAAGTAATAGGGCAATTGTTATGGGGGATTTTAACTTGACTAATATTGACTGGAATTGTTATAGCTCTAGCTCGTTAGAGGGGTCAGTTTTTGTTCAAAGCGTGCAGGAAGGTTTTTTGACTCAGTATGTAGACAGGCCAACTAGAGGTGAGGCTATATTGGATCTGGTGCTGGGAAATGAGCCAGACCAGGTGCTAGACTTGGAAGTTGGTGTGCATTTTGGTGATAGTGACCACAATTCGGTTACGTTCACCTTAGTGATGGAAAGGGATAGGCATGAACCTCGGGCCAGTGGTTTTAGCTGGGGGAAGGGTAATTATGAGGCTATTAGGAGAGAATTAGGAAACATAGGTTGGACTAGGAGATTACAGGGACTGGGAACGTCCGACATGTGGAGTTTTTTCAAGGAGCAGCTACTGCGAGTCTGTGATAGGTATGTCCCTGTCAGGCAAGGAGGAATTGGTAGGGCTAGGGAACCGTGGTGCACCAAAAAAGTTTCTTTGTTGGTTAAAAAGAAAAAGGAGGCTTATGTTCGGATGAGACGTGAGCACTCGGGTAGTGCACTAGAAAGCTTTAGATTGGCTAAGAGGGAGTTGAAGAGCGAGCTTAGAAGGGCTAAAAGGGGACATGAGAAGACTTTGGCGGATAGGGTTAAAGAGAATCCTAAGGCGTTCTATAGGTATGTCAAGAACAGAAGGTTGGTTAGGGCAAGTTTAGGGCCAGTTATAGATGGCAGAGGGAAGTTATGTGTGGAACCGGAGGAGATTGGTGAAGCATTGAACCAATATTTCTCTTCGGTGTTCACGCAAGGGGACATGAATATAGCTGAGGAGGACACTGGGTTGCAAGGGAGTAGAATAGACAGTATTACAGTTGATAAGGAGGATGTGCAGGATATTCTGGAGGGTCTGAAAATAGATAAATCCCCTGGTCCGGATGGGATTTATCCAAGGATTCTCTGGGAGGCAAGAGAAGTGATTGCAGAGCCTCTGGCTCTGATCTTCAGGTCGTCGTTGGCCTCTGGTATAGTACCAGAAGATTGGAGGTTAGCGAATGTTGTCCCATTGTTTAAGAAGGGGAACAGAGACTTCCCCGGGAATTATAGACCGGTGAGTCTCACTTCTGTTGTCGGCAAGATGTTGGAAAAAATTATAAGGGATAGGATTTATAGTTATTTGGAGAGTAATGAATTGATAGGTGATAGTCAGCATGGTTTTGTGGCAGGTAGGTCGTGCCTTACTAACCTTATTGAGTTTTTTGAGAAAGTGACCAAGGAGGTGGATGGGGGCAAGGCAGTGGACGTGGTATATATGGATTTTAGTAAGGCGTTTGATAAGGTTCACCATGGTAGGCTTCTGCAGAAAATGCAGATGTATGGGATTGGGGGTGATCTAGGAAATTGGATCAGGAATTGGCTAGCGGATAGGAAACAGAGGGTGGTGGTTGATAGTAAATATTCATCATGGAGTGCGGTTACAAGTGGTGTACCTCAGGGATCTGTTTTGGGGCCACTGCTGTTTGTAATATTTATTAATGATCTGGATGAGGGTATAGTTGGGTGGATTAGCAAATTTGCTGATGACACCAAAGTCGGTGGTGTGGTAGACAGTGAGGAAGGGTGTCGTAGTTTGCAGGAAGACTTGGACAGGTTGCAAAGTTGGGCCGAGAGGTGGCGGATGGAGTTTAATGCGGAGAAGTGTGAGGTAATTCACTTTGGTAGGAATAACAGATGTGTTGAGTATAGGGCTAACGGGAGGACTTTGAATAGTGTGGAGGAGCAGAGGGATCTAGGTGTATGTGTGCATAGATCCCTGAAAGTTGGGAATCAAGTAGATAAGGTTGTTAAGAAGGCATATGGTGTCTTGGCGTTTATTGGTAGGGGGATTGAATTTAGGAGTCGTAGCGTTATGTTGCAACTGTACACAACTCTGGTGCGGCCGCACTTGGAGTACTGTGTGCAGTTCTGGTCCCCACATTACAGGAAGGATGTGGAGGCTTTGGAGAGGGTGCAGAGGAGGTTTACCAGGATGTTGCCTGGTATGGAGGGGAGATCCTATGAGGAGAGGCTGAGGGATTTGGGATTGTTTTCGCTGGAAAGGCGGCGGCTAAGAGGGGATCTTATTGAAACATATAAGATGATTAGAGGTTTAGATAGGGTGGATAGTGATAGCCTTTTTCCTCTGATGGAGAAATCCAGCACGAGGGGGCATGGCTTTAAATTGAGGGGGGGTAGTTATAGAACCGATGTCAGGGGTAGGTTCTTTACCCAGAGGGTGGTGAGGGATTGGAATGCCCTGCCAGCATCAGTAGTAAATGCGCCTAGTTTGGGGGCGTTTAAGAGATCCGTAGATAGGTTCATGGACGAAAAGAAATTGGTTTAGGTTGGAGGGTCACAGTTTTTTTTTTAACTGGTCGGTGCAACATCGTGGGCCGAAGGGCCTGTTCTGCGCTGTAATGTTCTATGTTCTATGTTCTATGTTCTAAGGCAATCCTGTTGTTTCTGCCTCTGATAAAATGTTTCAGTCTGTGTACTCTACGTGCACCTTTCTTATTTTCAGCACAGAATTTAAAAAACTCCCCTTTTTTAAGAGACAATTTCTTTTATAATTTTAGCAAACACTAACTTTGCAACAATACAAAGGCAACTTATTATCTAAATGGAGGGAATTGTTTGAGTGCAGAGGGATCTGGGTGTCCTTGTGCACGAATAGCAGAAAGTTAGTGTGAAGGTCCAGCAGGAAGGCAAATAGAATCTTGGCATTCATTGATGATGGAAGTAGGGAGGTGCTGTTGCAATTGCATTGGGCATTGGTGACACCGCATTTAAAGCACTGCGCACCGTTTTGGGCCCCTTACTTGAGGAAGGATGTTAATTCATTCGAGGCGGGTCAGAGAAGATTCCGGGGATGAAGGACTTGACTTATGAAGAGAGCCTGAGCCTATACTTGGGGGTTTAGAAGAAAGAGCGGAGGTCTAATCGAGGTGTGCAAGATGCTCGGGGACGTTGACCGGGTAGAGCGAATGTTTCCCCCTGTTGGACATTCCAGAAAGCGAGGCCATAGTTTTAGGCTAAGGGTTGGCAGGTTGAAAACCGAGAAGAGGAGGCGTTGCTTCACTCAAAGGGTCGTGAACCGGTGGAATTCGCTACCCCAGCGTGCAGTGGACACTGGAACACTAGACTAATTTGAGGAGAGAGAACATAGAACAGTACAGCACACGGACAGGCCCTTTGGCCCATCATATTGGGCCAAACATGGCGCCAAATTAAACTAGTCCCTTCTGCCTGCTCTTGCTCCATATCCCTCTATTCCTCGCATATTCATGTGTTTATCTAAAAGCCCCTTAAACGCCCCTGTCGTCTCTGCCTCCCACCACCACCCCTGGTAGCGTGTTCCAGAACCTACCACTGTGTTTTTAAAAAAAAACCTTGCCCCTCTCATCTCCTTTGAACTTTCCCCCCCTCACCTTCAGTCCGTGTCCCCCGAGTATTAGACATTTCAACTCTGGGGAAGAAAGATTCTGACTGTCAACCCTATCTGTGCCTCTCATCGTTTTATAGACTTCTATCCGGTCTCCCCCCAGCCTCCGCCGCTCCAGAGAAAACAACTCTAGTTTGTCCAGCCTCTCCTTGTAGCTCATCCCCTCTAATCCAGGCAGCAACCTGGTAAACCTCTTCTGCACCCTCTCCAGAGCCTCCACATCCTTCCTCTAATGTGGCGACCAGAATTGAACGCAATATTCTATAAGTGCGGCCTAACTAAAGTTTTATAAAGCTGCAACTTGCCATCCTGACCCTTGGACTCAGTGCCCCGACCAATAAAGGCAAGCGTGCCATACGCCCTCTTTACCACCCTGTCTACTTGTGTGGCCACTTTCGGGGAGCTATGGACTTGAACCCCAAGATCCCTCTGTACCTCAGTGCTGTTCAGGGGCCAGCCATTAATTGTATACTTACCCTTAACGTTTGACCTCCCAAAGTGCGGCACCTCAAACTTACCCGGATTAAACTCCAGCTGCCATTTCTCCGCCCATATCTGCAGCTGATCGATATCCCGCTGTATCCGTTAACAAACTTCTACGCTATCCACAAACTCCACCGATCTTTGTGCCACCTGCAAACTTACTAACCCACCCATCCACATTCAAACAGCAGAGGCCCCAGAATGGATCCCGACAGAACACAACTAGTCATGGACCTCCAGCCAGGAAAACACCCTTCCTCCACCACCCTCTGACTTCTGTGGTAGACCACAGTATTTATATGGCTAGTCCAGGTGAGTTTCTGGTCAATGGTGACCCCCAGGATGTTAATAGTGGGGGATTCAGTGATGGTAACCCCCAGGATGTTAATAGTGGGGGGGATTCAGTGATGGTAACCCCCAGGACGTTGACAGTGGGGGGACTCAGTGATGGTGACCCCCAGGATGTTAATAGTGGGGATTCAGTGATGGTGACCCCCAGGATGTTAATAGTGGGGGATTCAGTGATGGTAACCCCCAAGACGTTGACAGTGGGGGGATTCAGTGATGGTGACCCCCAGGATGTTAATAGTGGGGGATTCAGTGATGGTAACCCCCAGGACGTTGCCAGTGGGGGGATTCAGTGATGGTGACCCCCAGGATGTTAATAGTGGGGGATTCAGTGATGGTAACTCCCAGGATGTTAATAGTGGGGGGATTCAGTGATGGTAACCCCCAGGATGTTAATAGTGGGGGGATTCAGTGATGGTGACCCCCAGGATGTTAATAGTGGGGGGGATTCAGTGATGGTAACTCCCAGGATGTTAATAGTGGGGGGATTCAGTGATGGTAACTCCCAGGATGTTAATAGTGGGGGATTCAGTGATGGTAACTCCCAGGATGTTAATAGTGGGGGATTCAGTGATGGTAACCCCCAGGATGTTAATAGTGGGGGATTCAGTGATGGTAACCCCCAGGATGTTAATAGTGGGGGATTCAGTGATGGTAACCCCCAGGATGTTAATAGTGGGGGATTCAGTGATGGTGACTCCCAGGATGTTAATAGTGGGGGATTCAGTGATGGTAACCCCCAGGATGTTAATAGTGGGGGATTCAGTGATGGTAACCCCCAGGATGTTAATAGTGGGGGATTCAGTGATTGGAACCCCCAGGATGTTAATAGTGGGGGATTCAGTGATGGTGACCCCCCAGGATGTTAATAGTGGGGGATTCAGTGATGGTGACCCCCAGGATGTTAATAGTGGGGGATTCAGTGATGGTAACCCCCAGGATGTTAATAGTGGGGGATTCAGTGATGGTGACCCCCAGGATGTTAATAGTCGGGGATTCAGTGATGATAACCCCCAGGATGTTAATAGTGGGGGATTCAGTAATGGTAACCCCCAGGATGTTAATAGTGGGGGATTCAGTGATGGTAACCCCCAGGATGTTAATAGTGGGGGATTCAGTGATGGTAACCCCCAGGATGTTAATAGTGGGGGATTCAGTGATGGTGACCCCCAGGATGTTAATAGTGGGGGATTCAGTGATGGTAACCCCCAGGATGTTAATAGTGGGGGATTCAGTGATGGTGACCCCCAGGATGTTAATAGTGGGGGATTCAGTGATGGTAACCCCCAGGATGTTAATAGTGGGGGATTCAGTGATGGTGACCCCCAGGATGTTAATAGCGGGGGATTCAGTGATGGTGACCCCCAGGATGTTAATAGTGGGGGATTCAGTGATCGTAACCCCCAGGATGTTAATAGTGGGGGGGATTCAGTGATGGTAACCCCCAGGATGTTAATAGTGGGGGGATTCAGTGATGGTGACCCCCAGGATGTTAATAGTCGGGGATTCAGTGATGATAACCCCCAGGATGTTAATAGTGGGGGATTCAGTGATGGTAACCCTCAGGATGTTAATAGTGGGGGATTCAGTGATGGTAACCCCCAGGATGTTAATAGTGGGGGATTCAGTGATGGTAACCCCCAGGATGTTAATAGTGGGGGATTCAGTGATGGTAACCCCCAGGATGTTAATAGTGGGGGGATTCAGTGATAGAACATAGAACATAGAACATTACAGCGCAGAACAGGCCCTTCGGCCCACGATGTTGCACCGACTTGGTAGCAGACCGCAGGCATTTGAATGTTAACCAATCAATTTGCAATAGGCATTTGAATAGCAGCAGCCTATCAGACTTGAATTTGATGTTTTGGTAACCTGTAAACCAATACTATCATGGGGATGTTATGTCAGGTCATCGGGGGGCATAAAAGACGGGAGCAGTGGCAAAAAAAAACAGTAGAAGAACATCTGCCACCTGCCGAGTAACAGCTCAGAGCGCGAGAGAGACTTGCTGAATCTCTCATAGCTGCATTGGTGTCTTAAAAGAAAGACTCATCTCGAAAGTACAGATAGCTCAAGAAGCCAAAGATCCCAAAAAGAAAACAGAAGATGCCGGAAAGCAAACCTGGTTGTATTTTGAGAGTGACAAATAATTTTTGTTTTGTTAATAAGTGGGAATTGGATTTATCCAAACAACATTCCATTAGAATAGTGTTTAATTCGGTTTGTTAATAGTTTAGTTAACCTGTTATAGAGTGATAGAGGTTTTCAGCATGGAAACAGGCCCTTCGGCCCAACTTGTCCATGCCACCCTTATTTCTTTTTTTTAAAATCCCTAAGCTAATCCCAATTGCCCGCATTTGGCCCATATCCCTCTATACCCATCGTACCCATGTAACTGTCTAAATGCTTTTTAAAAGATAAAATTGTACTCGCCTCTACTACTACCTCTGGCAGCTTGTTCCAGACACTCACCACCCTGTGAGAGAAAAAATTGCCCCTCTGGACACTTTTGTATCTCTCCCCTCTCACCTTAAACCTATGCCCTCTAGTTTTAGACTCCCCTACCTTTGGGAAAAGATATTGACTATCTAGCTGATCTGTGCCCCTCATTATTTTATAGACCTCTATAAGATCACCCCTCAGCCTCCTACACTCCAGGGAAAAAAGTCCCAGTCTATCCAGCCTCTCCTTATAACTCAATCCATCAAGTCCCGGTAGCATCATAGAAGATAGAAACCCTACAGTGCAGAAAGAGGCCATTTGGCCCATCGAGTCTGCACCGACCACAATCCCACCCACGCCCTATCCCCATATCCCCACATATTTACCCCGCTAATCCCTCTAACCTATGCATCCCGGGACACTAAGGGGCAATTTAGCGTGGCCAATTAACCTAACCTGCACATCTTTGGCCTAGTAAATCTTTTCTGCACTCTTTCTAGTTTAATAATATCCTTTCTATAATAGGGTGACCAGAACTGCACACAGTATTCCAAGTGTGGCCTTACCAATGTCTTGTACAACTTCAACAAGACGTCCCAACTCCTGTATTCAATGTTCTGACCGATGAAACCAAGCATGCCGAATGCCTTCTTCACCACTCTGTCCACCTGTGACTCCACTTTCAAGGAGCTATGAACATGTACCCCTAGATCTCTTTGTTCTCTAACTCTCCCCAACGCCCAACCATTAACTGAGTAAGTCCCGCCCTGGTTCAACCTACCAAAACGCATCACCTCGCATTTGTCCAAATTAAACTCCACCTGCCATGTCTGTTTACCGTTAGTTAGATAAATAAAAAAAGTGTTACTTGTTGATTTTACAGAGAGAGTTTCAGGTAGTTATCTTGGGTTAACTACTAAAAGTTGCTGAAGAGCAGATACTACCACTTCTCGCACTCACTTTAACAGATTATGAAGGAAGGAACTTCTCTTTGAGTGGTGGAGTGTTAGTTCTCAGAGAGGGGATCGACCTCCCTTCTATAACAGCATTCCTCTGACCAAAATGATAACCTCTCTTGGACGCTATTAGCACCATTCTCAGCCTTTATCACCACTATTTACATTTCCTTTGTCCTTTTGCCCATGACATCTTTGTCAGCTCCACATCCCCCGACAAACAGTATAAATCTTGTCCTATTCTCTTGGTCTTCTGCTTCAACACGTTACCTGCGAAATTGGGATCGAGGCCTGGCTCCCGCCGTCCCACGCTGACCCGGTTGTTGTGGCTGGACCTGTCCGGATTCTGGAACGGGTTCCTTATTCTCCGACATGTCGTCTCCCTGAAAGGGAACCAGGTCTCAACATAAGACCACAAAGGTATAGGAGCGGAATCAGGCCATTCGGCCCATAGAGTCTGCTCTGCCATGGCGGATACGTTCCTCAACCCCATTCCCCCGCCATCTTTGATCCCCCTCACCAACAAGAACCCATCTATCTCTGGTCTTAAATACACTCAAGGACCTGGCCTCCACAGCCTTCTGTGGCAATGAATTCCAACGCTGCCTCGACTGACCAGAACCTACCCAGGCTTGGCGCCACCCCATCACCCAGATAGATGTCAAATCAAAGCCCTTCACCCTGCCCCCATTCCCAGCTCAGTTCACCCAAAGGTGTGCGGGTTAGGTGGATTGGCTGTGCTGGATTGCCTTTTAGTGTCCAAAGATGTGCGGGTTAGGTGGATTGGCCATGCTAACTTGCCCCTTAGGGTCCAAAGATGTGCAGGTTAGGTGGATTGGCCATGCTAAATTGCCCATGGCATGCTTGCCTTTATTGGACAAGGCATAGAATATAAAAGTTGGCATATGATGTTGCGGTTGTGTAGAACGCTGGTTAGGCCACATTTGGAGTACTGCGTCCAGTTCTGGTCGCCACACTACCAGAAGGACGTTGAGGCTTTGGAGAGAGTACAGAAAAGGTTCACCAGGATGTTACCTGGTATGGAGGGTCTTAGCTATGAGGAGAGATTGGGTAAACTGGGGTTGTTCTCCCTGGAAAGACGGAGGATGAGGGGCGACCTAATAGAGGTGTATAAAATTATGAAGGGCATAGATAGGGTGAACAGTGGGAAGCTTTTTCCCAGGTCGGAGGTGACGAACACAAGGGGTCACGGGTTCAAGGTGAGGGGGGGCAAGGTTCAACACAGATGTCAGGGGGACGTATTTTGCACGGAGGGTGGTGGGGGCCTGGAATGCACTCCCAAGCAAGGTGATGGAGGCGGACACGCTGGGGTCGTTTAAGACTTATCTAGATAGCCACATGGACAGACTGGGGAATAGAGGGATACAAACGAATGGTCTAGTTGGGCACATGAGCGGTGCAGGCTTGGAGGGCCGAAGGGCCTGTTCCTGTGCTGTATTGTTCATTGTCAGGGGCACCAATTAGGGTTAATGCATGGGGTGATGGTGATACGGCCTGGGTGGGATTATTGTCAGTGCAGACTCGATGGGCTGAATGGACTCCATCTGCACTGTAGGATTCTATGCACCTTCACTCCAATGCAGTTTGGAAGGATGGTTGGGATGTTGGACGTTGCAATGCACTCAATGATAAAAGTGCTGAAGGAGTTTAGAATGGTCAGGGTGGAATACAGTCACCTTTTCCTCAAACATTCTCACCCTCCACCACCAACGCACTGTGGCAGCCGTGTGTACAAAGGAGGAACAGGAATACAGGGTACTGGGCTAATGGTGAGATACTTGGTAGTGTGGATGAACAGAGGGATCTGGGCGTCCATGTGCAGAGATCCCTGAAAGTTGGCACTCAGGTTGATAGGGTTGTTAAGAAGGCGTACGGTGTGTTAGCTTTTATTGGTAGAGGGATTGAGTTTCGGAGCCAGGAGGTCATGTTGCAACTGTACAAAACTCTGGTGCGGCCGCATTTGGAGTATTGCGTACAGTTCTGGTCGCTGCATTATAGGAAGGATGTGGAAGTGTTGGAAAGGGTGCAGAGGAGATTTACCAGGATGTTGCCTGGTATGGTGAGAAAATCATATGAGGAAAGGCTGAGGGGCTTGAGGTTGTTTTCGTTAGAGGGAAGAAGGTTAAGAGGTGACTTAATAGAGGCATACAAGATGATCAGAGGATTAGATAGGGTGGATAGTGAGAGCATTTTTCCTCGGATGGTGATGGCTAGCACGAGGGGACATAGCTTTAAATTGAGGGGAGAGATATATAGGACAGATGTTAGAGGTAGGTTCTTTACTCAGAGAGTAGTAAGGGCGTGGAATGCCCTGCCTGCAGCAGTGGTGGATTCGTCAACATTAAGGGCATTTAAATGGTTATTGGATAAACATATGGATGATATTGGAATAGTGTAGGTTAGAGGGGCTTTAGATTGGTTCCACTGGTCGGTGCAACATCGAGGGCCGAAGGGCCTGTACTGCGCTGTAATGTTTTATGTTCTACATCTTGAGCCATGTATGGACAGCACAGTGGTTAGCACTGGACAGCGCCAGGGACCCGGTTCAACTCCGGCCTTGGGTTACTGTCTAAGTTTATTTTTTAGTGTCACGAAGTTAAAAAGTTTATTTATTAGTGTCACAAGTAAGGCTTACATTAACACTGCAATGAAGTTACTGTGAAAATCCCCCTAGTCGCCACCCTCCAGGCGCCTGTTCGGGTAACACTGAGGGAGAATTTAGCACGGCCAATGCACCCTAACCAGCACATTTTCCAGACTGTGGGAGGAAACCCACGCAGACACGGGGAGAACGTGCAGACTCCGCACAGACAGTGTGACCCAAGAGCCGGGAATCGAACCCAAGCCCCTGGCGCGGTGAGGCAGCAGTGCCAACCCACTGTGCCACCGTGCCGCCCAAGTAGGCTTACATTAACACAGCAATGAAGTTACTATGAAATCACCCGAGTCGCCACACTCTGGCGCCTGTTCGGGTCACACTGAGGGAGAATTTAGCACGGCCGATGCACCCTAACCAGCACGTCTTTCGGACTGTGGGGGGAAACCGGAACACCCGGAGGAAACCCACGCAGACACGGGGAGAATGTGCAGACTCCGCACAGACAGTGACCCAAGCCAGGAATCGAACTCAAGTCCCTGGCGCTGTGAGGCAGCAGAGCTAACCCGCTGTGCCACCCACTGTAGGAGGCAGCTAAATATGGGTCAGAGGATTGGGGGTGTGGGGGTGGGGTGTGGGGTGTGGGGGGGTGTGGGGGGAGGGAGCAGTGGTCAGGTAACGACAGTGAAACAACCAAGGTGCCAGGGCAAACTCCAGTGGGTGAAACACCAGCGAGAGAGGGCACTCACGCTCATCTCCGGCCCCTCTCCGCCTCGAGGGGAGGCCTGGGGGCGAGGGCGGCGCCGGAACCGGTTCCGGTACAAGTACGGAGGGGGCAGGCGCCGGCGCTGATTGAGGGTCCGCTGCTGGTCGTCGCCCTCCTCCGTCGAGCCCTCTGGCCGCTCGCCAGAACTTTCCGCAGCCGCACCGGCCCCCGACTCGTCGCCCTGCGGGAAACAGAAAGACAAGAGCAGTCGGCAGAGGGAAACTCAAAGCCTCTCCCCATCAACCAGGAGGGAGGGGGGGGGGGGGGGGAATGGCAGAGAGATCGAGGTATTCCTCCCAGAATGGAGCAAATGGAGAAGATTCTTCCTGCCCCCCCCCATCAAACACTCCCAGGACGGGTAAAGCACGGGGTTAGATACAGAGTAAAGCTCCCTCTACACTGTCCCCCATCAAACACTCCCAGGACAGGTACAGCACGGGGTTAGATACAGAGTAAAGCTCCCTCTACACTGTCCCCCATCAAACACTCCCAGGACGGGTAAAGCACGGGGTTAGGTACAGAGTAAAGCTCCCTCTACACTGTCCCCATCAAACACTCCCAGGACAGGTACAGCACGGGGTTAGATACAGAGTAAAGCTCCCTCTACACTGTCCCCCATCAAACACTCCCAGGACGGGTAAAGCACGGGGTTAGGTACAGAGTAAAGCTCCCTCTACACTGTCCCCATCAGACACTCCCAGGACAGGTACAGCACGGGGTTAGATACAGAGTAAAGCTCCCTCTACACTGTCCCCCATCAAACACTCCCAGGACAGGTACAGCACGGAGTTAGATACAGAGTAAAGCTCCCTCCACACTGTCCCCATCAAACACCCCCAGGACAGGTACAGCACGGGGTTAGATACAGAGTAAAGCTCCCTCTACACTGTCCCCATCAAACACTCCCTGGACAGGTACAGCACGGGGTTAGATACAGAGCAAAGCTCCCTCTACACTGTCCCCATCAAACACTCCCTGGACAGGTACAGCACGGGGTTAGATACAGAGCAAAGCTCCCTCTACACTGTCCCCCATCAAACATCCCCAGGACAGGGACAGCACGGGGTTAGATACAGAGTAAAGCTCCCTCTACACTGTCCCCATCAAACACTCCCTGGACAGGTACAGCACGGGGTTAGATACAGAGTAAAGCTCCCTCTACACTGTCCCCCATCAAACACTCCCAGGACAGGGACAGCACGGGGTTAGATACAGGGTAAAGCTCCCTCTACACTGTCCCCATCAAACACTCCCTGGACAGGTACAGCACGGGGTTAGATACAGAGTAAAGCTCCCTCTACACTGTCCCCCATCAAACACTCCCAGGACGGGTAAAGCACGGGGTTAGATACAGAGTAAAGCTCCCTCTACACTGTCCCCCATCAAACACTCCCAGGACAGGGACAGCACGGGGTTAGATACAGGGTAAAGCTCCCTCTACACTGTCCCCATCAAACACTCCCTGGACAGGTACAGCACGGGGTTAGATACAGAGTAATGCTCCCTCTACACTGTCCCCCATCAAACACTCCCAGGACAGGGACAGCACGGGGTTAGATACAGGGTAAAGCTCCCTCTACACTGTCCCCATCAAACACTCCCTGGACAGGTACAGCACGGGGTTAGATACAGAGTAAAGCTCCCTCTACACTGTCCCCCATCAAACACTCCCAGGACGGGTAAAGCACGGGGTTAGGTACAGAGTAAAGCTCCCTCTACACTGTCCCCATCAAACACCCCCAGGACAGGTACAGCACGGGGTTAGATACAGAGTAAAGCTCCCTCTACACTGTCCCCATCAAACACTCCCTGGACAGGTACAGCACGGGGTTAGATACAGAGCAAAGCTCCCTCTACACTGTCCCCATCAAACACTCCCTGGACAGGTACAGCACGGGGTTAGATACAGAGCAAAGCTCCCTCTACACTGTCCCCCATCAAACATCCCCAGGACAGGGACAGCACGGGGTTAGATACAGGGTAAAGCTCCCTCTACACTGTCCCCATCAAACACTCCCAGGACAGGGACAGCATGGGGTTAGATACAGAGTAAAGCTCCCTCTACACTGGGTGGGTAAATTGTTGGAAGGTATTTTGAGAGACAGGATCTACAGGCATTTAGAGACGCAAGGACTGATTAGGGACAGTCAGCATGGCTTTGTGAGTGGGAAATCATGTCTCACAAATTTAATTGAGTTTTTTGAAGGGGTAACCAAGAAGGTAGATGAGGGCAGTGCAGTTGATGTTGTCTACATGGACTTTACCAAGGCCTTTGACCAGATACCGCATGGTAGGTTGTTGCATAACGTTAAATCTCACAGGATCCAGGGTGAGGTATCTAAATGGATACAAAATTGGCTTCTTGACAGAAGAGGGTGGTTGTAGAGTCTTGTTTTTCAAACTGGAGGCCTGTGACCAGCGGTGTGCCTCAGGGATCAGTGCTGGGTCCACCGTTATTTGTCATTTATATTAATGATTTGGATGAGAATATAGGAAGCATGGTTCGTAAGTTTGCAGATGACACGAAGATTGGTGGCATAGTGGACAGTGAAGGAAGTTATCTCCTTTCAAAAGGGTCTTGATCAATTGGGCCAGTGGGCTGACGAATGGCAGATGGAGTTTAATTTAGACAAATGCGAGGTGATGCATTTTGGTAGATTGAACCAGGGCAGGACTTACTCAGTTAATGGTAGGGCGTTGGGGAGAGTTACAGAACAAAGAGATCTAGGGGTACATGTTCATAGCTCCTTGAAAGTGGAGTCACAGGTGGACAGAGTGGTGAAGAAGGCATTCGGCATGCTTGGTTTCATCGGTCAGAACATTGAATACAGGAGTTGGGACATCTTGTTGAAGTTGTACAAGACATTGGTAAGGCCACACTTGGAATACTGTGTGCAATTCTGGTCACCCTATTATAGAAAGGATATTATTAAACTAGAAAGAGTGCAGAAAAGATTTACTAGGATGCTACCGGGACTTGATGGATTGAGTTATAAGAAGAGGCTGGATAGACTGGGACTTTTTTCTCTGGAGTGTCGGAGGCTGAGGGGTGGCCTTATAGAGGTCTATAAAATAATGAGGGGCACAGATCAGCGAGATAGTCAATATCTTTTCCCAAAGGTAGGGGAGTCTAAAACTAGAGGGCATAGGTTTAAGGTGAGGGGAGAGATACAAAAGGGTCCAGAGGGGCAATTTTTTCCACACAGAGGGTGGTGAGTGTCTGGAACAAGCTGCCAGAGGTAGTAGTGGAGGCGGGTACAATTTGGTCTTTTAAAAGGCGTTCAGACAATTACACGGGTAAGATGGGTAGAGAGGGATATGGGCCAAATGCGGGCAATTGGGATTAGCTTAGGGGTTAAAACAAAAGGGGCGGCATGGACAGATTGGGCAGAAGGGCCTGTTTCCATGCTGTAAATCTCTATGACTCTACGTGACAATAGTGAATCACAGTGGTTAGCAACGCTGCCTCAGTGCCAGGGACCCGGGTTCCATTCCAGTCACTGTCTGTGTGGAGTTTGCACATTCTCCCCAGTGTCTGTATGAGTTTCCTCAAATTTCCTCCCACAGTCCAAAGATGTGCGGGTTCGGTGGATTGGCCATGCTAAATGTGCAGCGTTACAGGGATAGATGGTGTGGGTTAGGTACTCTCTCTGAGAGTCAGTGCAGCCTCAGTGGGCCGAACAGCCTCTTCTGCACAGCGGGGGATTCCATTCCATTTCCACGAAATCAAATCAAAGACAAACAGTTGATAAAACTTCCCACGATTCCTGTCGGATAAGGTGCGCTGAGAGACTCAGAACAAAAGCAGAACTAAACCAAGATAAGGGACAGGTCTGCCATGACGTAGAAGGGCTGAATGGCCTCTTGCCTGAGCGACAGGACCGTGGCGTCTGAAGTAGCCTCGACGAAACCGGCGACGGTTTGGAGCATAGCGACTCCCCTTGACCGGAACTCCACCCGGCCCACTCACATTCGCAGCTTCCGCTCCCTGTGCGGGGGAGAGAGAGAGGAGAGAGAGAGAGAGAGAGAGAGAGAGGGAGAGAGAGAGAGAGAGAGAGAGAGAGAGAGAGAGAGAGAGAGAGGAGAGAAAGAGAGAGAGAGGAGAGAAAGAGAGAGAGAGGAGAGAAAGAGAGGAGAGAAGAGAGAGAGAGAGAGAGAGAGAGAGAGAGAGAGAGAGAGAGAGAGAGAGAGAGAGAGAGAGAGGAGAGAGAGAAGGGAGAGAGAGAGGGGAGAGAGAGAGAGAGAGAGAGAGAGAGAGAGAGAGAGAGAGAGAGAGAGAGAGAGGAGAGAGAGAGAGAGAGGAGAGAGAGAGAGAGAGAGAGAGAGAGGGAGAGAGAGAGAGGAGAGAGAGAGGAGAGAGAGAGGAGAGAGAGAGAGAGAGAGAGGGAGAGAGAGAGAGAGAGAGAGAGAGAGAGAGAGAGAGAGAAAGAGAGAGAGAGAGAGAGAGAGAGAGAGAGGAGAGAGAGAGAAAACGGGGGGAGCGGTGGAGGGGGGGGGGGGGGGGTGGGAAGAGAGAGAGAGAGAGAAAACCAGGTGGGGGAAAGAGAGAAAAAAAATTAGATCATATTCCCTCCTGTATTTCATTCAATAGTCGAACCATAGAATGGTTCGAGCACAGGAGAGGCCACTCAGCCGTCGTATCTGTGCTGACCTTCTGAAGGAGAATTGTATCAAGTGTTAAAGGAATGAAGGGTTATGGTGAGCGGGCGGGTAAGTGGAGCTGAGCCCACGAAAAGATCAAGCCATGAGCTTATTGAATGGCGGGGCAGGCTCGAGGGGCCAGATGGCCTACTCCTCGTTCTAATGTTCCTCTCCCGCCATCTCCCAGTAACCCAGAACATTCTTCCTTTTCGACACGGTGGCACAGCGGGTTAGCGCTGCTGCCTCACAGCACCAGGGACCCGGGTTCGATTCCCCGGCTCAGGTCACTGTCTGTGCGGAGTTTGCACTTTATTCCCCCTCCCTTGTCTGCGTTGGGTTCCTCCCACACTCCAAAAGACTTGCAAGTTGAAGTTTATTTATTAGTGTCACAAGTAGGCAGACATTAACACTGCAATGAAGTTACTGTGAAATTCCCTCGTCGCCCACACTCCGGCGCCTGTTCGGGTCAATGCGCCCCTACCAGCCCGTCTTTCGGACTGTGGGAGGAAACCGGAGCACCTGGAGGAAAACTCCACACAGTCACCCAAGCCGGGAATCGAACCTGGGTCCCTGGCACTGTGAGGCAGCGATGCTAACCTCTGTGCCACCCATAGGAGCAGTTTCTCCCCATCTGCTCTGCTCAGAGCCCTGACTACGTGAAGCACTTCCAACAGATTTTGGTGGGTTCACGTCAGGGAGCCAGAGAGGAGTCCTGCAGACACGGGGAGGGGGGGGGGGTTGCAGGGGCAGTAATTACACAGCTCTGGAACCCGCTCAGGAGATGGCCAATCTCTGAACAGTCTCTGCATCTATGTAGAACCGTAAGAAGTCTCACGACACCAGGTTAAAGTCCAACAAGTTATTTGGTAGCAAATACCATAAGCTTTCGGAGCACAGCTCCTTCGTCAGATGGAGTGGTTATCTGTTCTCCAACAGTGCAAACAGACACAGAAATCAAATTACAGAATACTGATTCGAATGCAAATCTCTACAGCCAGCCAGGTCTTAAATGTACAGACAATGTGGGTGGAGGGAGCATTCAACACAGGTTAAAGAGATGTGTATTGTCTCCAGACAGGACAGCTAGTGAGATTCTGCAAGTCCAGGAGGCAAGCTGTGGGGGTTACTGAGAGTGTGACATAAATCCAACATCCCGGTTTAGGCCGTCCTCATGTGTGCGGAACTTGGCTATCAGTTTCTGCTCAGTGACTCTGCGCTGTCGTGTGTCGCGAAGGCCGCCTTGGAGAACGCTTACCTGAAGGTTGATAAAACCTTCTATGTAGAACCACACATTCTCCGTGGCACAGCGGGTCAGCGCTGCTGCCTCACAGCACCAGGGATCTGGGTTCGATTCCCGGCTTGGGTCACTGTCTGCGTGGAGTTTGCATGTTCTCCCCCAGTATGTGCGTGGGTTTCCTCCAGTTTCCTCCCACGGTCCAAAGATGTGCAGGTTAGGTGGATTGGCCATGCTAAATTGCCCCTTAGTGTCCAAAGATGTGCGGGTTGGGTGGATTGGCCATGCTAAATTGCCCCTTAGTGTCAGGGAGATTAGCAGGGTAAATATGTGGGGTTATGGAGATAAGGCCTGGGTGGGATCGTTGTCAGTGCAGGCTCGATGGGCCAAGTGGCCTCCTTCTGCACTGTAGGCATTCAATGAAAAAAAATCACCCCCATTCCCCACAACCGGCACACCCTGGTAGCAATGGCTTAGTGTGACGTCACTGGCCCAGTAGCCAAGAGGTCAGGGCCAACTGTTCCGGGGACCCGGGTAAGTTTCTCACCCTGGCAGCTGGTGGACTTGAACTTCAACGACTAAAACCTCAAAGAAGTCTCACAGCACCAGGCTAAAGTCCAACAGGTTTATTGGGAATCACGAGCTTTCGGAGCGCTGCTCCTTGCTCAGTTGAGTGGAGAGGTGTGTTCACAAACACGGCATATACAAACACAATTGCAAAGGCCGTGTTTGCGAACCCACCTCTCCACTCATCTGAAGAAGGAGCGGCGCTCCGAAAGCTCGCGATTCCAAATAAGCCTGTCGGACTTGAACCTGGGCGTTGAGAGACTTCTTACTGGAAATATAAAACCGGCCGTTCCCTCACTGGGGTCAAATTCCTGGAACTCCCCTCCCCTAACGGCACTGTGGGTGCACCTACACCTCAACGGGACGGATTCAAGATGGCGGCTCTTCTCAAGGGGGCAATGAAGGATGGGGCGGATCAATTCTGGGCCCGGGCCAGCAACACCCCCACATCCCTTGGACGAAGAAAACTCAAGGAGAATCAAACAAATGGGATGAGGCCAACTAGGGACAATAACCCCACCCCCCCCCCACATCAGGGTCAGAGGTCAAGGTGAGATACGGTCACCTGGGATTGGGTACCAGAGGGAATGAGAGCACCAGTACATTGGGAGCGATCACCCAACCCCACCCCCTCCCCAAAAATCAACATTCAATCCAGGAAAACATGTACGATACCTTCTCTCCCGCCACCACATCGAATTCCACGATCTCTCCGTCTCCCACGCTGCGCAGGTACTTACGGGGGTTGTTTTTCTTGATGGCTGTCTGCAGGGGGAGGGCGGCGGATGGAAACAGGGATTTGAAGGGTTAAGCAGAAAAGTAAAGACGACAGCATTTCCCTCCGCGCCCCCCGGCAAACTGCCTCAGCAACAACAACACCACTAAAAACTGGCAGCCAGCATAAGCTAACAAACCATCGGTCAAGGTTTTCCTGTCCACACACACACACACACAACATTTCACACAAAGCTGGCAAACCCGACTCCCGGCAGGATTGGGGCATGACAACTTAACATTTATCAAAAACTTTTAACGTCATGAAAGATAGAGGCGGCACAGCGGGTTAGCGCTGCTGCCTCACAGCGCCGGGGACCTGGGTTCGATTCCGGGTTTGGGTCACTGTCTGTGTGGAGTCTGCACGTTCTCCCCCCCGTGTCGGCGTGGGTTTCCTCCGGGTGCTCCAGTTTCCTCCCACAGTCCGAAAGGCGTGCTGGTTAGTTGCATCGGCCGTGCCAAATTCTCCCTCGGTGTTACCCGAGCAGGCGCCGGAGTGTGGCGACTAGGGGATTTTCACAGTAACTTCATTAGTTAATGTAAGTCTTACTTGTGACTAATAAACTTTAAACCTTTCCTTTAGACGAGGGGATTTTCACAGTGACCTCATTGCAGTGTTAACGCAAGGCCACTTGTGACACTAATAAATAAACTTGAAAAAGTGTGCGGGTTAGGTTGATTGGCCATGCTAAATCGACCCGAGTGCAAGGGAGATTAGCAGGGTAAATGAGGGCGCGGGGAATAGGGCCTGGGTGGGATAGTGGTCGATTACAGACTCGATGGGCCGATTGGCCACCTTTTGTTCTGTGGGGATTCTATGATATACAGTGGCAGGGGTGGCACAGTGGTTAGCACTGCTGCCTCACAGCACCAGGGACCCGGGTTCGATTCCTGGCTTGGGTCACTGTCTGTGTGGAGTTTGCACGTTCTCCCCGTATCTGCGTGGGTTTCCTCCGGGTGCTCCGGTTTCCTCCCACTGTCCGAAAGACCTGCTAGTTAGGGTGCATTGGCCCTGCTAAATTCTCCCTCACAGTGTTACCCGGACAGGCACCGGAGTGTGGCGACTAGGGGATTCTCACAGTAACTTCATTGCAGTGTTAGAACAAAGAACATCACAGCACAGGAACAGGCCCTTCGGCCCTCCAAGCCTGTACCGACCATGCTGCCCGACCTAACTAAACCCCCCTGCCCTTCCGGGGACCATATCCCTCTATTCCCATCCTATTCATGTATTTGTCAAGACGCCCCTTAAAAGTCACTACCGTATCCGCTTCCACTACCTCCCCTGGCAACGGGTTCCAGGCACCCACCACCCTCTGTGTGAAAGATCTGCCTCGTACATCTCCTTTAAACCTTGCCCCTCGTGCCTTAAACCTGTGCCCTCTAGTAATTGACTCTTCCACCCTGGGAAAAAGCTTCTGACTATCCACTCTGTCCATGCCCCTCATAATCTTGTAGACTTCTATCAGGTCGCCCCTCAACCTTCCAGTGAGAAGGAACCAAGTTTCTCCAACCTCTCCTCATAGCTAATGCCCTCCATACCAGGCAACATCCTGGTAAATCTTTTCTGTACCCTCTCCAAAGCCTCCACATCCTTCTGGTAGTGTGGCGACCAGAATTGAACTCTATATTCCAAGTGCGGCCTAACTAAGGTTCTATAAAGCTGCAACATGACTTGCCAATTTTTAAACTCAATGCCCCGGCCGATGAAGGCAAGCATGCCGTATGCCTTCTTGACTACCTTCTCCACCTGCGATGCCGCTTTCAGTGACCTGTGTACCTGTACACCCAGATCCCTCTGCCTATCAATACTCCAAAGGGTTCTGCCACTCACTGTTAAGGTAAGCCTACTTGTGACACTAATAAATAAACTTTAAAAAATGTGCGGGTTAGGTTGATTGGCCATGCTAAATCGACCCTAGTGTAAGGGGGATTAGCAGGGGAAATGAGGGTGAGGGGAATAGGGCCTGGGCCACGGACTTGATGGGCCGAATGGCCTCCTTCCGTACTGTGGGGATTCTATGATACACGGTGGCAGGGTCGGCACTGTGGGTTAGCACTGCTGCCTCACAGCGCCAGGGACCCGGGTTCGATTCCCAGCTTGGGTCACTGTCTGTGCGGAGTCTGCACGTTCTCCCCGTGTCTGCGTGGGTTTCCTCCGGGTGCTCCGGTTTCCTCCCACAGTCCGAAAGACGTGCTGGTTAGGGTGCATTGGCCGTGCTAAATTCCCCCTCAGTGTTACCCGAACAGTCGCCGGAGTGTGGCGACTGGGGGATTTTCACAGTAACTTCATTGCAGTGTTAATGTAAGCCTACTTGTGACACTAATAAATAACTTTACAGTTTATATCCTGAGTTAGTCACAGGTATGCAAATCTGACAGAACATCGGAATGGAAACGTTCGGGGATAGTGGTCACAAGATGGTCGAAGCTTCGAGAACGAGAGAGAGACAGGTTTGTAAAAGAAGGAAATGTGATGTGAGAAAAAACCTTTTCCTCCAGTGAGTGGTTGGGTTCTGGAATGTTCTACCTGGAAGTGTGTAGGGGTACAGGGGAATGGCATTAAATCATGATGCTCACTTGGGCAGCCAGTGCAGGCATGATGGGCCAAATGGCCTCCTTCAATACTGTATGGATTCCATCAATCTATCAGTAGTGTAAACCCCAAACACTCCCAGGACAGGGACAGCGCGGGGTTAGATACAGAGTAAAGCTCCCTCTACACTGTCCCCCATCAAACACTCCCAGGACAGGTACAGCACGGGGTTAGATACAGAGTAAAGCTCCCTCTACACTGTCCCCCAACAAACACTCCCAGGACAGGTACAGCACGGGGTTAGATACAGAGTAAAGCTCCCTCTACACTGTCCCCATCAAACACTCCCAGGACAGGTACAGCACGGGGTTAGATACAGAGTAAAGCTCCCTCTGCACTGTCCCCATCAAACACTCCCAGGACAGGTACAGCATGGGGTTAGATACAGAGTAAAGCTCCCTCTACACTGTCCCCCATCAAACACTCCCAGGACAGGGACAGCACGGGGTTAGATACAGAGTAAAGCTCCCTCTACACTGTCCCCATCAAACACTCCCAGGACAGGGACAGCACGGGGTTAGATACAGAGTAAAGCTCCCTCTACACTGTCCCCATCAAACACTCCCAGGACAGGTACAGCACGGGGTTAGATACAGAGTAAAGCTCCCTCTACACAGTCCCCATCAAACACTCCCAGGACAGGTACAGCACGGGGTTAGATACAGAGTAAAGCTCCCTCTACACTGTCCCCATCAAACACTCCCAGGACAGGTACAGCACGGGGTTAG
Source organism: Mustelus asterias (assembly GCF_964213995.1). NCBI lineage: Eukaryota > Metazoa > Chordata > Chondrichthyes > Carcharhiniformes > Triakidae > Mustelus > Mustelus asterias. Next base: position 7,693,433 of record NC_135831.1, read on the forward strand.
ATACAGAGTAAAGCTCCCTCTACACTGTCCCCCATCAAACACTCCCAGGACAGGGACAGCACGGGGTTAGATACAGAGTAAAGCTCCCTCTACACTGTCCCCCATCAAACACTCCCAGGACAGGTACAGCACGGGGTTAGATACAGAGTAAAGCTCCCTCTACACTGTCCCCCATCAAACATTCCCAGGACAGGTACAGCACGGGGTTAGATACAGAGTAAAGCTCCCTCTACACTGTCCCCATCAAACACTCCCAGGACAGGTACAGCACGGGGTTAGATAGAGTAAAGCTCCCTCTACACTGTCCCCCATCAAACATTCCCAGGACAGGTACAGCACGGGGTTAGATACAGAGTAAAGCTCCCTCTACACTGCCCCCCATCAAACACTCCCAGGACAGGTACAGCACGGGGTTAGATACAGAGTAAAGCTCCCTCTATACCATCCCCGATCAAACACAATCAAGTATCTCTAAACCATTCTAGCTTTTCTGTACTTTGTCTCCCACACCGTTCCTTCTCATTGCTCCGACTTCGATCATTTGAAGAAGAAAACATGGATATTCTTGGCTGCCGGGATGAGTTTAGCCAAGGCAATGGGATTGGTGCAAGGTTTGTTTGACTGAGGAGTTGAAACCTTATTTCAACAACAGTTGCCCAACCCACTGTAAAGGTCACAGAATGAGTGTGGAGATAAAACTCTGAGATTAAAGAGAGCGCGAGTGTGAGAGAGAGAGAGAGAGAGAGAGCGCGAGGCCATACCTGGTGTACAAAGACATCCTCTTTGGTGTCGTTTCTGAGAGAGAGAGAGAGAGAGAGGGGGGAGAGAAGTGGGAGGATTAGAGAGGCAAGAAATATCTACTCAGCTATTCTCTCCAAACCCCCTCTCCCTCCACACACACCCTCCCTACGCCCCACACACACGCACACCCTCCCTCCGCCCCTCACACACGCACACCCTCCCTCCGCCCCTCACACACGCACACCCTCCCTCCGCCCCTCACACACGCACACCCTCCCTCCGCCCCTCACACACGCACACCCTCCCTCCGCCCCTCACACACGCACACCCTCCCTCCGCCCCTCACACACGCACACCCTCCCTCCGCCCCTCACACACGCACACCCTCCCTCCGCCCCTCACACACGCACACCCTCCCTCCGCCCCTCACACACGCACACCCTCCCTCCGCCCCTCACACACGCACACCCTCCCTCCGCCCCTCACACACGCACACCCTCCCTCCGCCCCTCACACACGCACACCCTCCCTCCGCCCCTCACACACGCACACCCTCCCTCCGCCCCTCACACACGCACACCCTCCCTCCGCCCCTCACACACGCACACCCTCCCTCCGCCCCTCACACACGCACACCCTCCCTCCGCCCCTCACACACGCACACCCTCCCTCCGCCCCTCACACACGCACACCCTCCCTCCGCCCCTCACACACGCACACCCTCCCTCCGCCCCTCACACACGCACACCCTCCCTCCGCCCCTCACACACGCACACCCTCCCTCCGCCCCTCACACACGCACACCCTCCCTCCGCCCCTCACACACGCACACCCTCCCTCCGCCCCTCACGCACGCACACCCTCCCTCCGCCCCTCACGCACGCACACCCTCCCTCCGCCCCTCACGCACGCACACCCTCCCTCCGCCCCTCACGCACACACACCCTCCCTCCGCCCCTCACGCACACACACCCTCCCTCCGCCCCTCACACACACACACCCTCCCTCCGCCCCTCACACACACACCCTCCCTCCGCCCCTCACACACACACACCCTCCCTCCGCCCCTCACACACACACACCCTCCCTCCGCCCCTCACACACACACACCCTCCCCCCCCCTCACACACACACCCCTTCACCACCCCCCCCACCCCCCCGCCACATACACCCACCCTCATCCCCGCGACACACACACACGGCGGCCATATTGCACAGCAAGATCCCACAAACTCCAGTGACAAATCCTGCTTTTTATTTTATATCCCCCCACCCCACAAGGTGTTCTTGGGCGTAGGACAAACATTGCTTCAGGATGCGACGGGACTGCCTCCTTTGAAAGAGCGACCCCGGAATCTTCCGCATCCTGCCAGTGGAATGAAAGGCAGACAGGGGCCTAGCTCGGGTTGGAGCCTGCACAGGCCTGATTATTCAGTGCAGGGGCAGAACAGGCAAAACGGAGATTGCTCTGTGGTTGGCATCATGTCCACCTTTTTTTTTTCAGCATTTGTTGATAAAATGAGCGCGCCCCACATTCTCCGCCCGGCTCTCCCCAGGGAAGTGCGCCTCACATTCTCTCTCCCCCCAGGGGAGCGCACCCCGCATTCCCCCCCCGCTCTCTCCGGGGGAGCGCGCGCCCCACATTCTCCCCCCCGCTCTCCCCGGGGGAGCGCCTCCCACATTCTCCCCCTGCTCTCCCCACAGGAAGTAGTTGATGCCAAAACATTGAATGTGTTCAAGAGGCGGCTGGATATAGCACTTGGGGCGAATGGGGTCAAAGGTTATGGGGGGAAAGCAGGATTAGGTCGAGTTGGATGATCAGCCATGATGGTGATGAATGGGGGAGCAGGCTCGAAGGGCCGAATGGCCTCCTCCTGCTCCTATCTTTCTATGTTTGTGTGTGTGAGGGCAAGGGAGGATCCACGACCCATTCAGTCTTTCCCTGCAGACAACCAAAACCTCTCATCTTTCACATCAATCACGTTTTGACGTTCTGCATTGCCCCACTCTCTCTGTTTTACGATGCGGACGCTGAGCAGGGCGTGGCTCAACAATTAAAAGACACTGCTCCAGGCGACTTGGCAGAATTTGGCTGGCGTTTCCATGGTGATAAACTCCTGAGGTATTTGCCTGCGTTTGCCCGCCATTTTAGCAGGTAACCGCAGAGTACAAACCCACACAGCAGTCATTAAAAACCTCGGGGCGGCAAAGCGGGTTAGCGCTGCTGCCTCACAGCGCCAGGGACCCGGGTTCGATTCCCGGCCCGGGGTCACCGTCTGTGTGGAGTTTGCACATTCTCCCCGTGTCTGCGTGGGTTTCCCTCCGGGTGCTCCGGTTTCCTCCCACAGTCCGAAAGACCGTGCTGGTTAGGGTGGATTGGCCGTGCTAAATTCTCCCTCAGTGTGACCCGAACAGGCGCCGGAGTGTGGCGACTAGGGGGATTTTCACAGTAACTTCATTGCAGTGTCAATGTCAGCCGGCTTCTGGCACTTATAAATAAACTTGAAGAAAGTTCACGCTTCAAAGCGGACGCGACATTATAGTGTTTTTTAAAGTTTTCGTGGGGTTTCAATAGGGGCGACAGAGAGGATGTTAAGACTTGTGGGGGGAGACCAGAACTTGGGGTCTTCGATATCGGATGATAACCGATAAATCCAACTGGGGAAAAAAAAAATCAGGAGAAACGGGTTCCTACCGGGAGCGGATGCAGGAGGTGGGAATGGGCTCTTGTCAGCAGCAAAGGTGGGTGGGCGGGACTCGCTCCCACTCACCCACGGCGAGCAGGGAGTGGGGCAATACAGGACTCACTCCCACCCACGGCGAGCAGGGGGTTGGGGTGGGGGGGGGGGGGTAGTGAAGAGGAGAACACGGGACTCGCTCCCACAGCGATCGGTCGAGGTGAATAGTATCGAGACAGTTAAGGGGTTTGGGGTGAAGTTGGATAAAACACGAGGGAGAAGAAAGGAATAGAAGGTTCTGCTGCTTGGGCGAGATGGAGTGCGGGTGGGAGTAGACTCGTGTGGAGCAGAGGCGCCAGCACGGAGAAGGTGGGCTGAATGGCCTGTTTCTGTGCTGGAAAATATAGGCAAGGTGTGTGTATCTGAGCAGCACTGCCCAAAAAAGGGATGGAATGGGTGCATCGGGAGTGGGACAACCAGAGAGAGTCCTCCACTCGGCTGCAAGGGTGAGGAAGCAAGCTATACCAGCCGGAGGCCATTCTGCCCCTCGTAGCCTGTTCCACCACCCAATAAGATGAACTTCAACTTCCATATCCCAGCCATTGCCCCGCATTCCTGCACATCTTTGTTCATGAAGAATCGACCAATCCTTGCTTCAAAACGCCTGTTGTGAAAGAGATTCACCCGTGTACGTCACCAAGTGTTCTCCAATTTCACCCACCCGATTGGTCTGGCTCTAAACCTCAAGAGATTGCCTTGGGCAGTACGGTAGCACAGTGGGTTAGCTCTGCTGCCTCACAGCGCCAGGGACCCAGGTTCGATTCCCAGCTCGGGTCACTGTCTGTGTGGAGGTTGCGCGTTCTCCCCGTGTCTGCGTGGGTTTCCTCCGGGTGTTCTGGTTTCCTCCCACAGTCTGAAAGACGTGCTGGTTAGGGTGCATTGGCCGTGCTAAATTCCCCCTCAGTGTTACAGGCGCTGGAGTGTGGCGACTAGGAGATGTCCACAGTAACTTCATTGCAGTGTTAATGTAAGCCGACTTGTGACACTAATAAATAAACTTTAAAACTTTCTCTCATCCTGAGCTCACCAATTTGTGGGAAGTGCTCTCCCTCACATAGTTCCTCTTAACATCTCGGAACATGAATAGATGAAAAGTTTATTTATTTGTGTCACAAGTAAGGCTTACATTAACACCGCAATGAAATTACTGTGAAATTCCCCAAGTCGCCCACACCCCCGGCGCTTGGTCGGGTCAATGCACCCCTAACCAGCACGTCTTTCAGACTGTGGGAGGAAACCGGAGAAAACCCACGCAGACACGAGGAGAACGTGCAAAGTCCACACAGACAGACAGTGACCCAAGCCGGGAATCGAACCCGGGTCCCTGGTGCTGAGAGGCAGCAGTGCTAACCCACTGTAATTCTGACCCAGTCTTTAGCGCTTACAGGAGAGAGAGAGAGAGAGGGGGAAATGGTTTCGGGGGGTGGAGAGGGGTAAAATTTACCTGTTAATGAATCCATAGCCATTGCGAACATTAAACCACTTCACCGTACCTAGAACACTTGTGGCTGGAATGAGAGAAAAGGGAGAGAGAGTGTGTGTGAGAATTGACAAGAGTTCAAGACATAACTATTCCCAAAACCTGTACCAAATTTATTTCCAGTAACACAAACTAGGGCAGAGCTTTTACACAGTTAATGGTTGGGCCTGGAGAGGGTTATCGAACAGAGAGATGCTAGGGATGCAGGTACACAGTTCCTTAAAAGTGGCATCACAGGTGGTGAAGAAGGGGTTTGACACACTTGCCTTCATTGGTCAGAGTCTCCAGTCCAGGAGTTGGGACGTTAAGGGCGGCACAGTGGTCAGCACTTTGGGACATTGAGTTTAAAAATTGGCAAGTCGTGTTGCAGCTTTATAGACCCTCAGTTAGGCCGCACTTGGAATATAGTGTTCAATTCTGGTCGCCACACTACCAGAATGATGTGGAGGCTTTGGAGAGGGTACAGAAAAGATTTACCAGGATGTTGCCTGGTATGGAGGGCATTAGCTATGAGGAGAGGTTGGAGAAACTTGGTTTGTTCTCACTGGAACGACGGAGGTTGAGGGGCGACCTGATAGAAGTCTACAAGATTATGAGGGGCATGGACAGAGTGGATCGTCAGAAGCTTTTTCCCCAGGGTGGAAGAGTCAATGACTAGGGGGCACAGGTTTAAGCTGCGAGGGGCAAGGTTTAAAGATGTACGAGGCAGATTTTTTTACACAGAGGGTGGTGGGTGCCTGGAACTCGTTGCCGGGGGAGGTAGTGGAGGCGGATACGGTAGTGAGTTTTAAGGGGCGTCTTGACAAATACATGAATAGGATGGGAATGGAGGGATACGGTCCCCGGGAAGGTTAGGGGGTTTTAGTTCAGACGGGCAGCATGGTCAGTACGGGTTTGGAGGGCCAAAGGGCCTGTTCCTGTGCTGCAATTTTCTTTGTTTGCTGCTATCGCACAGCGCCAGGGACCCGGGTTCAACTCCAGCCTCCGGTCACTGTGCCAACTCCGCACAGACATTCTCCCCCGTGTCTGCGTGGGTTTCCTCCGGGTGCTCCGGTTTCCTCCCACAGTCCAAAGATGTGCGGGTTAGGTGGATTGGCCGTGCTAAATTGCCCCTTAGCGTCAGGGGGATGAGCAGGGTAAATGTGTGGGGTTAGGAGAATAAGGCTGGCGTGGGATTGTGGTCAGTGCATTCTCGAATGGCTGTCTTCTACACTTTAGAGATTCTATGATGATTCTAACTGGACAAGACATTGACAAGGCCATATTTGGAATACTGCAAACAATTCTGATCACCCTGTTACAGGAAGGATGTAATTAAACTGGAAAGGGTGCAAAAAAAGATTGACAAGGATGTTGCCGGGACTGGAAGCTTTGAATTACAAGGAGGCGCCGGATAGGCTGGTGATGGAATTTTCCCACCCGCTCCGCCACGGGAATCGTAGCGGGCGAGACACGGACAATGCAAAGGTCCACTGATCTCGGGCAGGATTTTCCAGTCTTGGGGCAAGTGTGGCTGGAAAATCCCACCCTGGGACTTGTTTCCCTGGAGCATCGGAGGATAAACGGCGACCTTATAGCGGTTTATAAATATCATGAGGGGCAGAGATAAGGTGACGAGCCGAGGTCTTTCCCCCCAGGGTGGGGGGGAGTCCAAAACCAGAGAGGGTAGGTTTAAAGGTGAGAGGGGCAACTTTTTCCACACAGGAGGGCAGTGCGTGTCTGGAATGAGTTGCCAGGGGAGGTGGGAGAGGCGGGTACAATAGCAACATTCCCGGTGGACAGTGGGTTAGCACCGCTGCCCTCTTTTTAGGTCAAACCAAATAAACAAACTCAGATCAAGTCAGGACAAAATAAAAGGAGCAGCTCCCCAAAAGGAGGCACTGCTGCCTCACAGCAGCCAGGGACCCGGGTTCGATTCCCGGCTCGGGGTCACTGTCTGTGCGGAGTCTGTACGTTCTCCCCGTGTCTGCGTGGGTTTCCTCCGGGTGCTCCGGTTTCCTCCCACAGTCTGAAAGACATGCTGGTTAGGGTGCATTGGCCGTGCTAAACTGCGCCTTAGTGTCAGGGGGGCTAGCAGGGTAAATGTGTGGGGTTAGGGGAATAGGGCTGGAGTGGGTTCCCAGCACAGTGCCTCTGCGCACTCAATAAAAGTTCTGTATTAGTCTAACAAGCCAAGAATATTGCAGGAAATAGTTTCTCCTACTTCACTGTACTGTTAAAAACCTTCTCAATTTCAACAACTCTTTCAAATTTCCCGTAACGGTCTCCATTTAAAGCAGCACAACTTCCCGTCTCTCCTCGTTACTGAAATCCCTCATCTCTGGGACTATTATAGTAAATATTTCCGGGTGCTCCGGTTTCCACCCACAGTCCGAAAGCTGTGCTGGTTAGGGTGGATTGGCCGTGCTAAATTCTCCCTCAGTGTTACCCGAACAGGCGCCGGAGTGTGGCGACTGGGGGATTTTCACAGTAACTTCATTGCAGTGTTAATGCAAGCCTTACTTGTGACACTAATAAATAAACTTTAAATGTTTTTAAAGTTCATCAGTGTCACAAATAAGGCTTACATTAACACCGCAATGAAGTTACTGTGAAATTCCCCCAGTCGCCACACTCCGGCGCCTGTTCGGGTCATTGCACCCCTAACCAGCACGTCTTTCAGAATGTGGGGGGAAACCGGAGCACCCGGAGGAAACCCACGCAGACACGGGGAGAATGTGCAGACTCCACACAGACAGTGATCCAAGCCGGGAATCGAACCCGGGTCCCTGGCGCTGTGAGGCAGCAGTGCTAACCACTGTGCCACCCAAAGTTAAACGATATTTGGACGGGTACATGGATGGGGAAAGTTCAGAGGGACAGGGGCCAATCACGGGCAAATGGGACTAGTTCAGTTTTAGAATTCTGGTCGGTATGGATAAGTTCGGCTGAAGTTAATATGCTGCATATTTAATTGGATTTGTTATTGTCACATGTATTGGGACACAGTGAAAAGTATTGTTTCTTGCGCGCTATACAGACAAAACATACCGTTCATAGAGTACATAGGGGAGAAGGATTTGATTTATTATTGTCACATGTATTGGGATACAGTGAAAAGTATTGTTTCTCGCGCGTGACACAGACAAAACATACCATTCATAGAGAAGGAAAGGAGAGGGTGCAGAATGTAGTGTTACAGTCATAGCTAGGGTGTAGAGAAAGATCAACTTAATGCGAGGTCGGTCCATTCAAAAGTCTGACAGCAGCAGGGAAGAAGCTGTTCTTGAGTCGGTCGGTGCGTGACCTCAGACTTTTGTATCTTTTCCCCGACGGAAGAAGGTGGAAGAGAGAATGTCCGGGGTGCGTGGGGTCCTTAATTACGCTGGCTGCTTTTCCCAAGGCAGCGGGAAGTGTAGACAGAGTCAATGGATGGGAGGCTGGTTTGTGTGATGTATTGGGCTACATTCATGACCCTTTTGTAGTTCCTTGCGGTCTTGGGCAGAGCAGGAGCCCAGACCAAGCTGTGATACAACCAGAAAGAATGCTTTCTATGGTGCATCTGTAAAAGTTGGAGAGAATCGTAGCGGACATGCCAAATTTCCTATCTCTATGACTCTCGCTCCTCACAACTGCCCAAACCTCACTTCCCTCTCAGGAAGAGTAGCAGAGGACCTGAATCATAGAAATCATAGAAACCCTACAGTGCAGAAGGAGGCCATTCGGCACATCGAGTCTGCACCGACCACAATCCCACCCAGGCCCTACCTCCACATATTTTTTTACCCGCTAATCCCTCTAACCTACGCATCCCAGGACTCTAAGGGGCAATTTTTTTTTTAAACCTAGCCAATCAACCTAACCCGCACATCTTTGGACTGTGGGAGGAAACCAGAGCACCCGGAGGAAACCCATGCAGACACGAGGAGAATGTGCAAACTCCGCACAGACAGTGACCCGAGCCAGGAATCGAACCCGGGTCCCTGAAGCTGTGAAGCAGCAGTGCTAACCACTGTGCTACCGTGCCAACCACTGTGCTACCGTGAATGGGGATCTGTCCACGATGATATTGGGAGGAATGACCACCGCACAGTCCTTGCGGAGACAAAGTCTCGTCCTCACTTGCAGGATGAACTCCATCGTGTTGTGTGGCACTACCACCGTACCAAACGGGACAGACTTCGAACTGATCTAGCAACTCAAGACTGGGCATCCATGAGGCGCCGTGGGCCATCTACCTCAGCACAACTGTACTCCAGCACAATCTGCAACCTCGTGGCCTGGCTTATCCCCCACTCTACCATTACCATCAAGCCAGTTGATCAACCTTGGCTCAATGGAGAGTGCGGGAGGGCATGCCAGGGGGCAACACCAACGAGGTGCCAACCCTGTGAAGCTACCAAACAGGACTACCTGCATGCCAAAACAGCAAGTGATCAACAATACTTCACAATCCAAGTTCTGCCACATCCAGTCGTGAATGGTGGTGGACAATTAAACAACTCATTGGGAGGAGGAGTCTTCACAAATATCCCCATCCTCAATGATGGAGGAACCCAGCGCATCAGCGCAAAAAGACAAGGCTGAAACATTCGCAACAATCTTCAACCAGAAGTGCCGAGTGGGTGATCCATCTCGGCCTCCCCCAATGGTCCCCAGCATCTCAGATGCCAGTCTTCAGTCAATTCGATTCACTCCACGTGATATCAAGAACAAAGAAGAATACAGCACAGGAACAGGCCCTTCGGCCCTCCAAGCTCGTGCCGTTCCCTGGTCCAAACTAGACCATTCTTTTGTATCCCTCCATTCCCACTCCGTTCATGTGGCTATCTAGATAAGTCTTAAACGTTCCCAGTGTGTCCGCCTCCATCACCTTGCCCGGCAGCGCATTCCAGGCCCCCACCACCCTCTGTGTAAAATACGTCCTTCTGATATCCGTGTTAAACCTCCCCCTCCTCACCTTGAACCTATGACCCCTCGTGAACATCACCACCGACCTGGGAAAAAGCTTCCCACCGTTCACCCTATCTATGCCTTTCATAATTTTATACACCTCGATTAGGTCACCCCTCATCCTCCGTCTTTCCAGTGAGAACAACCCCAGTTTACCCAATCTCTCCTCATAACTAAGCCCTTCCATACCAGGCAACATCCTGGTAAACCTCCTCTGCACTCTCTCTAAAGCCTCCACGTCCTTCTGGTAGTGTGGCGACCAGAACTGGGTGCAGTATTCCAACTGCGGCCAAACCAACATTCTATACAACTGCAACATCAGACCCCAACTTTTATACTCTATGCCCCGTCCTATAAAAGGCAAGCATGCCATATGCCTTCTTCACCACCTTCTCCACCTGTGACGTCACCTTCAAGGATCTGTGGACTTGCACACCCAGGTCCCTCTGCGTATCTACACTCTTTATGGTTCTGCCATTTATCGTATAGCTCCCCCCTACGTTAGTTCTACCAAAATGCATCACTTCGCGTTTATCTGGATATCAAGAAATAACCATAGAACCCCTACAGTACAGAAAGAGGCCATTCGGCCCATCGAGTCTGCACCGACAACAATCTTACCCAGGCCCTATCCCCATATCCCTAAACATTTACCTACTAATCCCTCTAACCCTCATATTTACCCACTAATCCCTCTAATCTACGCATCCCTGGACACTACGGGGCAATTTAGCTTGGCCAATCAACCTAACCCGCACATCTTTGGACTGTGGGAGGAAACCGGAGCACCCGGAGGAAACCCACGCAGACACGGGGAGAATGTGCAAACTCCACACAGACAGTGACCCGAGCCGGGAATCGAACCCGGGTCCCTGGAGCTGTGAAGCAGCAGTGCTAACCACTGTGCTACCGTGCCGCCCTTGTTTGGAGGCACTGGATACTGCAAAGGCAATGGGCCCTGATAACATTCCGGCAATAGTACGGAAGACCTGTGCTCCAGAACTGGCCGTTCCCCTAGCCAAGCTCTTCCAGCACAGTTACAACACTGGCATCTACCCTACAATGGGGAAAATTGCCCAGGTATGTCCTGTACACAAAAAACAGGACAAATTGAACCTGGCGAATCAGTCTACACTCGATCATCAGTAAAGGTGATGGAAGGGGTCATCAACAGCGCTATCAAGCAGCACCTGCTCAGCGACGCCCAGTTTGGGTTTCGCCAGGGTCACTCAGCTCCTGACCTCATTACAGCCTTGGCTCAAACATGGACAAAAGAGTTGAATTCCAGAGGCGAGAGTGACAGCCCTTGACATCCAGGTCGCATTTGACCGAGTGTGGCGCCAAGGAGTGAAGCAAAACTGGAATCGGTGGACATCAGGGGTCAAACACTCCGCTGGTTGGAGTCATACCTGGTACATAGAAAGGTGGCGGTGTATCTTTCCACAAAAGTCATCCCAGCTCCAGGACATCTCTGCAGGAGTCCCTCAGAGTGTCCGAGGCCCCAGCAATCTTCAGCTGCTTCATCAATGACATTCCTTTCATCATAAGGACAGAAGTGGGATGTTGGCACAATGTTCAGCACCATTCGCGACTCCTCAGATACTGAAACAGTCCCGTGTGCAAATGTAGCAAGACCTGGACAATATCCAGGCTTGGGCTGACAAGTGGCAACTAACATTCGAGCCACACAACTGCCAGGCAATGCCTGTCTCCAACCAGAGAGACTCTACCCATTACCCCTTGGCATTACCATCACTGAATCCCCCACTATTAACATCCTGGGGGTTACCATCACTAAATCCCCCACTATTAACATCCTGGGGGTCACCATCACTAAATCCCCCACTATTAACATCCTGGGGGTCACCATCACTAAATCCCCCACTATTAACATCCTGGGGGTCACCATCACTGAATCCCCACTATTAACATCCTGGGGGGTCACCATCACTGAATCCCCCACTATTAACATCCTGGGGGTTCCCATCACTGAATCCCCCACTATTAACATCCTGGGGGTTACCATCACTGAATCCCCCACTATTAACATCCTGGGGGTTCCCATCACTGAATCCCCCACTATTAACATCCTGGGGGTTACCATCACTAAATCCCCCACTATTAACATCCTGAGGGTTGCCATTGAGCAGAAACTGAACTGGAGCCAGCTGTATAAATACTGTGGCTACAAGGGACCTGGGTTCGATTCCCGGCTTGGGTCACTGTCTGTGTGGAGTTTGCACGCTCTCCCCGTGTCTGCGTGGGTTTCCTATGGGTGCTCCGGTTTCCTCCCACAGTCCAAAGATGTGCAGGTTAGGTTGATTGGCCAAGCTAAAATTGCCCTTAGTGTCCTGGGATGCGTAGAGGGATTAGTGGGTAAAATATGTCGGGATATGGGGGTAGGGCCTGGGTGGGATTGTGGTCGATGCAAATTGGATGGGCCGAATGGCCTCTCTCTGTGCTGTAGGATTTCTAAGACAAGAGCAGGTCAGAGGCTGGGAATCCTGTGGGGAGTAACACACCTCCTGACTCTTCCCCCCCCGCCCCCCCCCCCGTCCCCCCCCACCCCCGCCCAAGGCCTGTCCACCAACAATAATCTCTCCCTCAATGTCAACTAAACGAAGGAGATTGTCATCGACCTCAGGAAGTGTAAAGGAGAACATGCCCCTGTCTACATCAACGGGGACAAAGTAGAAAGGGTCGAGAGCTTCAGGTTTCTAGGTGTCCAGATCACCAACACCCTGTCCTGGTCCCCCCCATTCCGACACTATAGTTAAGAAAGCCCCACCAACGCCTCTACTTTCTCAGAAGACCAAGGAAATTCGGCATGTCTGCTACGACTCTCACCAACTTTTACAGAAGCACCATAGAAAGCATTCTTTCTGGTTGTATCACAGCTTGGTCTGGCTCCTGCTCTGCCCAAGATCGCAAGGAACTACAAAAGGTCATGAGTGTAGTCCAATCCATCACGCAAACCAGCCTCCCATCCATCGATTCTGTCTACACCCCCCGCTGCCTCGGAAAAGCAGCCAGCATAATTAAGGACCCCACGCACCCCGGACATTCCCTCTTCCACCTTCGGGAAAAAGATACAAAAGTCTGAGGTCACGTACCAACCGACTCAAGAACAGCTTCTTCCCTGCTGCTGTCGGACTTCTGAATGGACCTACCTCGCATTAAGTTGATCTTTCTCTACACCCTAGCTATGACTGTAACACTACATTCTGCACTCTCTCTATGAACGGTATGTTTTAGTCTGTATAACGCGCAAGAAACAATACTTTTCACTGCATCCCAATACATGTGACAATAATAAATCAAATCAAACCAATCATCTACAAGGACACAAGTCAGGAGTGTGATGGAATACTCCCCACTTGCCTGGATGGTACGGCTCCAACAACACTCAAGAAGCTCGACACCATCCAGGACAAAGCAGCCCCACTTGATTGGCCCCCCATCCACAAACACCCACTCCCTCCACCACTGGCGCACAGTGGCAGCAATGCGTACCCTCCATTTTTTGGTTTAAATTAAGATTTTACAATTCAATTCGTAATGCTTCCTCCCGAGGGGACAGACCGGAAGGTTCGGGCCTAATTAAATAGGCCCGGCGGCCATCTTAGAAAGTCAAACAGGAATAGGCACATGACTGAGACATTGGGAAAAAGCATAACCGTGGAATTTGGACAAAACTTTCTAAGCTGCTTCAAGCAGCAGAGGCAGCCAAGACACACACAATCTCTGTAAAATAAAGAACAAGCTGGAATGGTGCCAGCAGGCCGGAAACACTGATTTTCTAATGGAAATTAAGAAACAAAACAAAATAAATTAAGGCGTAACTCAAGATTGCAATCAGCTGGCTAACTTCAGAAAAACCGTGTTCGGTGCTGAGATTCCACTTCAAATCAACCTCACACAGCAAGACCCAAATAGTACACACTCACTCCCTCGATTCGAGAGCCCAGCCGCTAGCTCACTCCCCGATTCGAGAGCCCAGCCGCTAGCTCACTCCCCGATTCGAGACCCCAGCCTCTAGCTCACTCCCTCGATTCGAGAGCCCAGCCGCTAGCTCACTCCCTCGATTCGAGAGCCCAGCCGCTAGCTCACTCCCTTGATTCGAGACCCCAGCCTCTAGCTCACTCCCTCGATTCGAGACCCCAGCCTCGAGCTCACTACCCGATTCGAGACTCCAGCCTCGAGCTCACTCCCTCGATTCGATTCTGACAGGGCTGGACAACTACTCCAGACCTCTCGATTAGATTCCAGTCTGTAACTCACTCCCGGGTATCGGTTATTCTATATATAAACCACCCCGAACCTCTCGATTAGATTCCAGTCTGTAACTCACTCCCGGGTATCGGTTATTCTATATATAAACCCCCCGAACCCCTCGATTAGATTCCAGTCTGTAACTCACTCCCGGGTATCTGTGATTCTATATATAAACCACCCCGAACCCCTCGATTAGATTCCAGTCTGTATCTCACTCCCAGGTAGCTGTTATTCTATATATAAACCACCCCAAACCCCTCGATTAGATTCCAGTCTGTAACTCACTCCCGGGTATCTGTTATTCTATATATAAACCACCCCTAACCCCTCGATTAGATTCCAGCCTGTAACTCACTCCCGGGTATCTGTTATTCTGTATATAAACCACCCCGAACCCCTCGATTAGATTCCAGTCTGTAACTCACTCCCGGGTATCTGTTATTCTGTATATAAACCACCCCGAACCCCTCGATTAGATTCCAGTCTGTAACTCACTCCCAGGTATCTGTTATTCTATATATAAACCACCCCGAACCCCTCGATTAGATTCCAGTCTGTAACTCACTCCCGGGTATCTGTGATTCTATATATAAACCACTCCAAACCCCTCGATTAGAATAGTGTGTTCAAATCCCGCCACGGCAGATGGTGGAATTTGAATTCAATAAAAGAAGAAATCTGGAATTAAGAATCTACTGATGACCAATTGTCAGAAAAACCCATCTGGTTCACCAATGCCCTTTAGGGAAGGAAATCTGCCGTCCTTACCCGGTCTGGCCTACATGTGACTCCAGAGCCACGGCAATGTGGTTGACTCTCAACTGCCCTCCAAGGGGCAACTAGGGATGGGCAATAAATGCTGGCCCAGCCAGCGACGCCCGTGTCCCACGAATGAATTTTAAAAATTAGGTTGACAAGAATGTGGTCAGGGCTGGAAAGATGTAGCTATGGGGAGAGATTGGAGAGGTTGGGGTTATTTTCCTTTGAACAAAGAAGGCCGAGGGGGTGACTTGATTGAGGTGTCCAAAATTATGAGAGGAAGAGATAGAATGGACAGGACAAAATTGTTTCCCTTGGTGGAGAATTCTAGAACCAGAGGACATAGATTCAAGATAAGTGGCAGTAAGTGTAGAGGGAACATGAGAAAGAACATGTTTTATACACAGAGCGTGGTGGGTGCCTGGAACTCTCTGTCCCCCAGTTGGTGGTGGAGGCAAAGACCCTTTTGAAAAGTACCTGCATCTTAAATGCTGTAAGGGCTATGGGCCAGGTGCAGGAAGGTGGGATTAGAAAGGGCACCCGAGTGTCATTGGGCTGGCATGGACAAGATGGGCCGAATGTAGCAGAGTGTTATTTAAAATGGCGATAGATTGGGAAATGTTGATGTACGAAGGGACCTGGGTATCCTTGTGCCGTGGACCTTGTCCACCAGTCACTGGAAAGCAGACATGCAGGTCCAGCAAGCGGTTAGGAAGGGAAACGGTACGTTGGCCTTCCGGGCAAGAGTACACCCAAGTCAACATCCTCGGGGTTACCATTGACTGGAAGCTCAACTGGACTCACCACACAGTGGCTTCAAGAGCAGGTCAGAGGCTGGGAATATTGCGGCGAGTAACTCACCTCCTGACACCCCCCGCAAAGCCCGTCCACCATCTACAAGGCACAAGTCAGGAGTGTGATGGAACACTCCCCACTTGCCTGGATGGTGCGGCTCCCAACAACACTAGAAGCTCGACACCCTCCAGGACAAAGCAGCCCCGCTTGATTGGCCCCCCATCCACAAACATTCACTCCCTCCACCACCGACGCTCAGTAGCAGCGTGTGAACCATCTACAAGACGCACTGCAGCGACTCACCAAAGATCCTTAGACAGCACCTTCCAAACACACGACCATCGAGAAGGACGAGGGCAGCAGATACCTGGGGAACACCACCACCTGGAGGTTCCCCTCCCAGCCACTCACCATCCCGACTTGGAAATATATCGGCCGTTCCTTCGCAGTCGCTGGGTCAAAATCCTGGAATTCCCTCCCTAACGGCATTGTGGGTCATCCCACAGCACGCGGACTGCAGCGATTCAAGATGGCGGCTCCCTCACCACCTTCTCAAGGGGCAACGAGGGATGGGCAATAAATGCTGGTCGGCCAGCGACGCCCATGTCCAAAGAATGAATTTTAAAAAACAGAAAAGAGGTGTAGGAAAAATAGGTCCTTCAGGCCTGCTCCACCATCCATTATCATGGCCGATCATTCAACTCAACAGCCTAATCCCACCTCCCCCATCCTCTGATCCATTTCGCCCCAAGAGTTACATCTAACTCCATCCAGAAAACATACAACATTTTGGCCTCAACCGCTTGGTGGTAGAGAATTCTACATAATACTACAGTGCAGAAAAGGCCCTTCAGCCCATCGAGTCTGCACCGATACATGAAAGGCCCTGACCTGTCCACCTAATCCCACTTGCCAGCACTTGGCCCATAGCCTTGAATGTTATGACGTGCCAAGTACCCATCCAGGTACTTTTTTAAAGGATGTGAGGCATCCCGCCTCCACCACCCTCCCAGGCAGCGCATTCCAGACCCTCACCACCCTCTGGGTGAAACATTTTTCCTCAAAATCCCCCCTAAACCTCCCACCCCTCACTTTTAACTTGTGTCCCCTCGTAACTGATCCTTTAAGAGTTTAAGAGCCGTGGGGGTTATGCTGCAACTGTACAGGACCTTGGTGAGACCACATTTGGAATATTGTGTGCAGTTCTGGTCACCTCACTATAAGAAGGATGTGGAAGCGCTGGAAAGAGTGCAGAGGAGATTTACCAGGATGCTGCCTGGTTTGGAGGGTAGGTCTTATGAGGAAAGGTTGAGGGAGCTAGGGCTGTTCTCTCTGGAGCGGAGGAGGCTGAGGGGAGACTTAATAGAGGTTTATAAAATGATGAAGGGGATAGATAGAATGAACGTTCAAAGACTATTTCCTCGGGTGGATGGAGCTATTACAAGGGGGCATAACTATAGGGTTCGTGGTGGGAGATATAGGAAGGATATCAGAGGTAGGTTCTTTACGCAGAGAGTGGTTGGGGTGTGGAATGGACTGCCTGCAGTGATAGTGGAGTCAGACACTTTAGGAACATTTAAGCGGTTATTGGATAGGCACATGGAGCACACCAGGATGATAGGGAGTGGGATAGCTTGATCTTGGTTTCAGATAAAGCTCGGAACAACATCGTGGGCCGAAGGGCCTGTTCTGTGCTGTACTGTTCTATGTTCTATGTTAACTAAGGGGGAACAGCTGCTCCCTGTCCATGTCCCTCATAATCTTGAGCACTTCGATCGCCCTCTCAGTCTTCTCTGCTCCAACGAAAACAACCCAACCCTACCCAACCTCTCCCCGTAACTTAAATGTTCCATCCCAGGCAGCATCCTGGTGAATCTCCTCTGAACCCCCTCCAGTGCGATCACGTCCTTCCTATAATGTGGCGACCAGAACTGCACACAGTGCTCCAGCTGTGGCCTCACCAAAGTTCTACACAACTCCAACATGACTTCCTTGCTTTTGTAATCTATACCCCGATTGATAAAGGCGAGTGTGCCATTTGAGAGACGAAGGATGAGAGGAGACCTAATAGAGGTGTATAAGATGTTGAGAGGCATAGATGGGGTGGACTCTCGGAGGCTTTTTCCCAGGGTGGAAATGGCTGCTACGAGAGGACACAGGTTTACGGTGCTGGGGGGTGGGTACAGGGGAAATGTTAGGGGGAAGTTTTTCACTCAGAGGGTGGTGGGCGAGTGGAATCGGCTGCCGTCAGTGGTGGTGGAGGCAAACTCAATAGGGTCTTTTAAGAGACTCCTGGATGAGTACATGGGACTTAATAGGATGGAGGGTTATAGGTAGGCCTAGAAGGTAGGGATATGTTCGGCACAACTTGTGGGGCCGAAGGGCCTGTTTGTGCTGTAGTTTTTCTATTTGCCTTTTTCACCACCCTATTAACCGGCCTTTCCGCCTTCAGGCTCACCAGCCTCTGGGTGAAGAAATTCCCCCTCATCTCCGTCCTAAACGGTCTACCATGTATCCTCAGACTGTGACCCCCCCTGGTTCTGGACCCCCCCCCCGCCATTGGCAACATCCTTCCTGCCTCTACCCTGGTCCTGTTAGAATTTTGTTGGTTTCCAAGAGATTTTTCCCCCCCTCATTCTTCTAAACTCCAGCCAATATAATCCTAACCAACTCAATCTCTCCTCATACGTCAGTCTCGCCATCTCAAGAATCAGTCTGGTAAATTTTCTCTGCACTCTCTCAACTGCAAGGACATCCTTCCTCAGCTAAGGAGACCAAAACTGCACACAATACTCTTGGTGTGGCCTCATCGAGGCCCTGTAAAATTGGATTAAGACATCCCTGCTCCTGTACTCGATTTCTCTCACTATGAAGGCCAACATACCATTTGCCTTCTTTACTGCCTGTTGCATGAGGACACCCAGGTCCCGCTGCACACTCCCCTCTCCCAATCTACAGCCATTCAGACAATCTACCTTTGATTTATTGCCACATGTATTGGGATACAGCGAAAAGTAGTGTTTCTTGCGCACTATACGGACAAAGCATACCGTTCATAGAGAAGGAAAGGAGAGAGTGCAGAATGTAGTGTTACAGTCATAGCTAGGGTGTAGAGAAAGATCAACTTAATGCGAGGTAGGTCCATTCAAAAGTCTGACAAATGCAGAGAAGAAGCTGTTCTTGAGTCGGTTGGTACGTGACTTTTGTAGCTTTTTCCCCGATGGAAGAGAGAATGCCCGGGGTGCGTGGGGTCCTCGATTATGCTGGCTGCTTTGCCGAGGCAGCGGGAAGTGTAGACAGAGTCAATGGATGGGAGGCTGGTTTGCGTGATGGATTGGGCTACATTCAAGACCTTTTGTAGTTCCTTGCGGACCTGTTTTTGCTTCCAAAGTGGATAACCTCACATTCCTCCACATTATACTGCATCTGCCATGCATTTGCCCACTCAACTTGTCCAAATCACACTGAAGGATCTCTGCATCCTCCTCACATTTTACCCTCCCTACATTTTACCCTCCCTCCCAGCTTTGTGTCACCTGCAAATTTGGAGATATTTCTTTGAGTTTCCTCGTCGGAACCATCAATATAACAACATCGAGGGCCGAAGGGCCTGTACTCTTGTATATATCATGAATAGCTGGGGTCCCAGCACAGATCCCTGCAATACTTCACTAGTCACTGCCTGCCATTCGAAACAGACCCGTTAATTCCTACTCTTTGTTTCCTGTCTGCCAACCAGCTTTCTATCCATCTCAAGATCATAGAATAGAATTATAGAAATCATCATAGAAACCCTACAGTACAGAAAGAGGCCATTCGGCCCATCGAGTCTGCACCGACCACAATCCCACCCAGGCCCTACCCCCATATCCCTACACATTTACCCACTAATCCCTCTAATCTACGCATCCCAGGACACTAAGGGGCAATTTTAGCATGGCCAATCAACCTAACCCGCACATCTTTGGACTGTGGGAGGAAACCGGAGCACCCGGAGGAAACCCACACAGACACGAGGATACTTCTCCCAATCCCATGCGCTATAATTTTACACGCTCTCTTAAGTGGGACTTTGTCAAAAGCCTTCTGGAAATCTAAATAAACCACATCCACTGGTTTCCCCCTCATCAACTCCACTAGTTACATCCACAGAGAATTCCAGTAGGTTTCTCAAGCATAATTTCCCTTTCGTAAGGGAAGGTGAAGGGGGGGTGGGGGGGAGGTTTAACACAGATATCAGAAGGACATATTTCACACAGAGGGTGGTGGGGGCCTGGAATGCGCTGCCGGGCAAGGTGGTGGAGGCGGACACACTGGGAATGTTTAAGACTTATCTAGATAGCCACATGAACGGAGTGGGAATGGAGGGATACAAAAGAATGGTCTAGTTTGGACCAGGGAGCGGCGCGGGCTTGGAGGGCCGAAGGGCCTGTTCCTGTGCTGTATTGTTCTTTGTAAATCCATGCTGACTCTGTCCAATCCTGCCACTGTTTTCCAAAAGTTTTGTTATAGAATCTTGGATAATGGATTCTAGAACTTTCCTTACAGAGAAGTTCGCCCGACATCGTCATAATTCCCTGTCTCTCTCTCTCTAGAAGTCTATAAAATAATGAACTGCATACATAGTCAACATCTTTTCCCAAAGGTAGGGGAGTCTAAAATTAGAAGGCATAGGTTTAAGGCGAGAGGGGAGAGACACAAAAGAACAAAGAACAGTACAGCACAGGAAACAGGCCCTTCGGCCCTCCAAGCCTGTGCCGCTCATTGGTCCAACTAGACCATTCGTTTGTATCCCTCCATTCCCAGGCTGCTCATGTGACTATCCAGGCAAGTCTTAAATGATGCCAGCATGTCTGCCTCCACCACCCTACTTGGCAGCGCATTCCAAGCCCCCACCACTCTCTGTGTAAAAACATCTCTCTGATATCTGAGTTATACCTCGCCCCTCTCACCTTGAGCCCGTGACCCCTCGTGATCGTCACCTCCAACCTGGGAAAAAGCTTCCCACTGTTCACCCTATCTATACCCTTCATAGTTTTGTACACCACTATCAGGTCTCCCCTCATTCTCCAGGAAGAACAAGCCCAGTTTACCCAATCAATTTTACCAAAGTGTCCAGAGGGGCAATTTTTTTTCCCCCCCACAGAGGGTGGTGAGTGTCTGGAACAAGCTGCCAGAGGTAGGACTAGAGGTCGGGACAATTTTGTCATTTAAAAAGCATTTAGACAGTTACATGGGTACGATGGGTATAGAGGGATATGGGCCAAACGCAGGCAATTGGGACTAGCTTAGTGGTTTAAAAAAAGGGGGCGGCATGAACAAGTTGGGCCGAAGGGCCTGTTTCCATGCAATAAACCTCTATGACTCAGGCCAACTGGTCTATAGAACAAAGAACAAAGAACAGTACAGCACAGGAAACAGGCCCTTCGGCCCTCCAAGCCTGTGCCGCTCCTTGGTCCAACTAGACCAATCGTTTGTATCCCTCCATTCCCAGGCTGCTCATGTGACTATCCAGGTAAGTCTTAAACGATGTCAGCGTGCCTGCCTCCACCACCCTACTCGGCAGCGCATTCCAGGCCCCCACCACCCTCTGTGTAAAAAACATCCCTCTGATGTCTGAGTTATACTTCGCCCCTCTCAGCTTGAGCCCGTGACCCCTCGTGATCGTCACCTCCGACCTGGGAAAAAGCTTCCCACTGTTCACCCTATCTATACCCTTCATAATCTTGTATACTTCTATTAGATCTCCCCTCATTCTCCGTCTTTCCAAGGAGAACAACTCCAGTCTACCCAATCTCTCCTCATAGCTAAGACCCTCCATACCAGGCAACATCCTGGTAAACCTTCTCTGCACTCTCTCCAATGCCTCCACATCCTTCTGGTAGTGCGGCGACCAGAACTGGACGCAGTACTCCAAATGTGGCCTAACCAGCGTTCTTTACAGCTGCATCATCAGACTCCAGCTTTTATACTCTATACCCCGTCCTATAAAGGCAAGCATACCATATGCCTTCTTCACCACCTTCTCCACCTGTGTTGCCACCTTCAAGGATTTGTGGACTTGCACACCTCGGTCCCTCTGTGTTTCTATACTCCTGATGACTCTGCCATTTATTGTATAACTCCTCCCTACATTATTTCTTCCAAAATGCATCACTTCGCATTTATCCGGATTAAATTCCATCTGCCACCTCTCCGCCCAATTTTCCAGCCTATCTATATCCTGCTGTATTGCCTGACAATGCTCTTCGCTATCCGCAATTCCAGCCATCTTCGTGTCATCCGCAAACTTGCTGATTACACCAGTTACACCTTCTTCCAAATCATTTATATATATATATAATTCCCTGTGTCTCACTACCTCTCTTTTTAAATAGTGGGGTTACGTTAGCTACCCTCCAATCTGTAGGAACTGTTCCAGAGTCTATAGAACCTTGGAAGATGACCACCAAGGCATCCACTATTTCTGGGGCCACTTCCTGAAGTACTCTGGGATGTAGATTATCAGGCCCCGAGTGCAGGAGCAAGGATATCTTACGGCAGCTACACAGGGCCCTGGAGAGATACCTTGAGTATTGAGATTTGATCTCCTTATCATAGAGTAATAGAGGTTTACAGATGGAAACAGGCCCTTCGGCCCAACTTGTCTATGCCGACCTTTTTTTTAAAAAACCGCTAAGCTAGTCCCAATTGCCCGCATTTGGCCCATATCCCTCTATATCCATCGTACGCATGAAACTATCTAAATGCTTTTTAAAAGACAAAATTGTCCCCGCCTCTACTACTACCTCTGGCAGCTTGTTCCAGATACTCACCACCCTCTGTGTGAAATAATTGCCCCTATGGACACTTTTGCATCTCTCCCCTCTCACAAACCTGTGCCCTCTAGTTTTAGACTCCTCTACCTTTGGGAAAAGATATTGACTATCTACCTTGTCTATGCCCTTCATTATTTTATAGACCTCTATAAGATCACCCCTCAGCCTCCTACGCTCCAGAGAAAAAAGTCCCAGTCTATCCAGCCTCTCCTTATAACTCAATCCATCAAGTCCCGGTAGCATCCGAGTAAATCTTTTCTGCACTCTTTCTAGTTTAATAATATCCTTTCTATAATAGGGTGACCAGAATTGCACACAGTATTCCAAGTGTGGCCTTACCAATGTCGTGTACAACTTCAACAAGACGTCCCAACTCCTGTATTCAATGTTCTGACCAATGAAACCAAGCATGCCGAATGCCTTCTTCGCCACTCTGTCCACCTGTGACTCCACTTTCAAGGAGCTATGAACATGTACCCCTAGATCTCTTGGTTCTGTAACTCTCCCCAACGTCCTACCATTAACTGAGTAAGTCCTGCCCTGGTTCAATGTACCAAAATCTGAGGAAATAGAGGGAGTGCAGCAAAAGGTTCACCAGACTGATTCCTGGGATGCCAAAAGTGTTGTCTGAACAACAAGTGGACCAACTAGAATAGAGGAATCTGATTGAAACGTATCAAATTCAGACAGGGCTGGACAACCAGTCCAAGCCCCTCGATTAGATTCCAGTCTGTAACTCACTCCCGGGTGTCTGTTATTCTATATATAACCCACCCCGAACCCCTCGATTAGATTCCAGTCTGTAACTCACTCCCGGGTATCTGTTATTCTATATATAAACCACCCTGAACCCCTCGATTAGATTCCAGTCTGCAACTCACTCCCGGGTATCTGTTATTCTGTATATAAACCACCCCGAACCCCTCGATTAGATTCCAGTCTGTAACTCACTCCCGGGTATCTGTTATTCTATATATAAACCACCCTGAACCCCTCGATTAGATTCCAGTCTGCAACTCACTCCCGGGTATCTGTTATTCTATATATAAACAACCCCGAAACCCTCGATTAGAATCCAGTCTATAACTGACTCCCGGGTATCTGTTATTCCATATATAAACACCCCGAACCCCTCGATTAGATTCCAGTCTGTAACTCACTCCGGGGTATCTGTTATTCTATATATAAACCACCCCGAACCCCTCGATTAGATTCCAGTCTGTAACTCACTCCCAGGCATCTATTATTCTATATATAAACCACCCTGAACCCCTCGATTAGATTCCAGTCTGTAACTCACTCCCGGGTATCTGTTATTCTATATATAACCCACCTCGAACCCCTCGATTAGATTCCAGTCTGTAACTCACTCCCGGGTATCTGTTATTCTGTATATAAACCATCCCGCACCCCTCGATTACATTTCAGTCTGTAACTCACTCCCGGGTATCTGTGATTCTATATATAAACCACCCTGAACCCCTCGATTACATTTCAGTCTGTAACTCACTCCCGGGTATCTGTTATTCTGTATATAAACCATGCCGAACCCCTCGATTTGATTCCAGTCTGTAACTCACTCCCGGGTATCTGTTATTCTATATATAAACCCCCCTGAACCCCTCGATTAGATTCCAGTCTGTAACTCACTCCCGGGTATCTGTTATTCTATATATAAACCACCCCAAACCCCTCGATTACATTTCAGTCTGTAACTCACTCCCGGGTATCTGTTATTCTCTATATAAACCCCCCTGAACCCCTCGATTAGATTCCAGTCTGTAACTCACTCACGGGCTCGGCTCCTCCCTCTACAACTGGATCCTAGACTTCCTAACCCACAGACCACAATCAGTAAGGATAGGAACAACACCTCCTCCACGATCATCCTCAACACCGGTGTCCCACAAGGCTGTGTTCTCAGACTCCTACTATATTCCTTAGACACCTTTGACTGTGCGGCCAAATTCCCCTCCAACTCGATTTTCAAGTTTGCTGACGACACTACCATAGTGGGTCGGATCTCAAACAATGACGAGACAGAGTACAGGAATGAGATAGAGAATCTGGTGAACTGGTGCGGCAACAATAATCTCTCCCTCAATGTCAACAAAACGAAGGAGGTTGTCATCGGCTTCAGGAAGCGTAGTGGAGAACATGCCCCTGTCTACATCAACGGGGATGAAGTAGAAAGGGTCGAGAGCTTCAAGTTTTTAGGTGTCCAGATCACCAACAACCTGTCCTGGTCCCCCCCATGCCGACACTATAGTTAAGAAAGCCCCACCAACGCCTCTACTTTCTCAGAAGACGAAGGAAATTTGGCATGTCAGCTACAACTCTCACCAACTTTTACCGATGCACCATAGAAAGCATTCTTTCTGGTTGTATCACAGCTTGGTCTGGGCTCCTGCTCTGCCCAAGACTGCAAGAAACTACAAAAGGTTGTGAATGTAGCCCAATCCATCACGCAAACCAGCCTCCCATCCATTGACTCTGTCTACACTTCCCGCTGCCTCGGGAAAAGCAGCCGGCATAATTAACATACCCCGGACATTCTCTCTTCCACCTTCTTCCATTGGGAAAAAGATACAAAAGTCGGAGGTCACGTACCAACCGACTCAAGAACAGCTTCTTCCCTGCTGCTGCCATTTTGAATGGACCTACCTCGCATTAAGTTGATCTTTCTCTACACCCTAGCTGTGACTGTAACACTACATTCTGCACTCTCTCCTTTCCTTCTCTATGAACGGTATGCTTTGTCTGTATAGCACGCAAGAAACAATACTTTTCACTTTACCCCAATATATGTGACAATAGTAAATCAAATCGATTAAATTCCAGTCTGTAACTCACTCCTGGGTACTCATTATTCATAGAATCCTTACAATGCAGAAGGAGGCCATTCTGCCCATCGAGACTGCACGACCACAATCCCACCCAGGCCCTATTCCTGTAACCCCACATATTTACCCTACTAACCCCCTGACACCAAGGGGCAATTTAGCACGGCCAATCAACCTAACCCGCACATCTTTGGACTGTGGGAGGAAACCGGAGCAGCCGGAGGAAACCCATGCAGACACGGGGAGAACATACAGACTCCACATGGACAGTGACCCAAGACCTGATTTGAACTCGGGTCCCGGGCGCTGTGAGGCAGCAGTGCGAACCACTGTGCCACCCCCTTCTATACATAAACTAGCCCGAATCCCTCAAATAGATTCCAGTCTGTAACTCACTCCCGGGTATCTCTTATTCTATATAAAAACCAGCCCGAATCCCTCGATTAGATTCCAGTCTGTAACTCACTCCCGGGTATCTGTTATTCTATATATAAACCACCCTGAACCCCTCGATTAGATTCCAGTCTGTAACTCACTCCCGGGTATCTGTTATTCTATATATAAACCACCCCGAACCCCTCGATTAGATTCCAGTCTGTAACTCGCTCCCGGGTATCTGTTATTCTATATATAAACCACCCTGAAACCCTCGATTAGATTCCAGTCTGTAACTCACTCCCGGGTATCTGTTATTCCATAAATAAACCACCCCGAACCCCTCGATTAGATTCCAGTCTGTAACTCACTTCTAAATTAAATAACCAAGTAAAGTATCTGTTATCCTACACATAAGCTACTCCAATCCCTCTGTCAATCTGAATTCTGTAACTCACTGCTCAACACCTACTGGATGAAGCACAGGAAACTGAATTTATCCGATTAGATTGAAATCAGAGTGTAACCCCACTCCAAACCACTTGACCAGGGATAGATCAGTGTCACCTCGGAGGGGGCAAGGTACCAACGAGCTTGTGTGCGGTGAGATTATTGGCCCCCCTTCAAAAAAAGCCACAATCTGGTTCCTCACTTTAAACTGAGAGAGATCAAAAGTCTGAGGGTAAAAGGATGGAGGGGCAAAATAGAGACACAAAATGAAAAGCATCTCTCTCAATCCTCGGTGCCACAGTGGTCAGCACTGCTGCCTCACAGGGCTATGGACCCGGGTTCGATTCCCAGCTTGGGTCACCGTCTGGGCAGAGTCTGCACATTCTCACCGTATCTGCGTGGGTTTCCTCCCCCAGTCCAAAAGACCCACCCTTCGACATTCAATGGTGTTCCCCATCACCGAGTCCCCCACTGTCAACATCCTTGGGGCTACCATTGACCTGAAACTCAACTGGGCCCACCACATAAACACATGGGCGACGAGAGCAGGTCAGAGGCTGGGAATCCTGCAGTGAGTAACTCATCTCCTGACTCCCCAAAGCCTGTCCACCATCCACAAGGACAGAAGTCAGGAGTGTGAGGGAACACTCTCCACTTGCCTGGATGGGTGCAGCTCCAACAACACTCAAGAAGTTTGACACCATCCAGGACAAAGCAGCCCCACTTGATTGGCCCCCCATCCACAAACACCCACTCCCTCCACCACCGACGCTCAGTAGCAGCCGTGTGTCCCATCTACAAGATGCACTGCAGCAACTCACCAAAGATCCTTAGACAGCACCTTCCAAA
This sequence comes from Mustelus asterias, assembly GCF_964213995.1. Classification (NCBI taxonomy): domain Eukaryota; kingdom Metazoa; phylum Chordata; class Chondrichthyes; order Carcharhiniformes; family Triakidae; genus Mustelus; species Mustelus asterias. Next base: position 7,720,488 of record NC_135831.1, read on the forward strand.
CCCACGACCACTTCCATCTAGAAGGACAAGGACAGCAGATACCTGGGAACACCACCACCTGCAAGTCCCCCTCCGAGCCACTCACCATCCCGACTTGGAAATATATCGGCCGTTCCTTCACTGTCGCTGGGTCAAAATCCTGGAATTCCCTCCCTAGCGGCATTGTGGGTCAACCCCACAGCACGTGCAGTGATTCAAGATGGCGGCTCCCCCACCACCTTCTCAAGGGGCAACTAGGGATGGGCAATAAATGCTGGCCCAGCCAGCGACGCCCAGGTCCCACAAATGAATTTTTTTTTTTTAATGCATTGGCCATGCTAAATTGTCCCCTAGTATCCAAAGATGTTCGGGTTAGGTGGGTTGGCCATGCTAAATTGTCCCTTAGTATCCAAAGATGTTCGGGTTAGATGGATTGGCCATGCTAAATTGTCCCTTAGTATCCAAAGATGTTCGGGTTAGGTGGATTGGCTATGCTAAATTGTCCCTTAGTATCCAAAGATGTTCGGGTTAGGTGGATTGGCCATGCTAAATTGTCCCTTAGTATCCAAAGATGTTCGGGTTAGGTGGATTGGCCATGCTAAATTGTCCCCTAGTATCCAAAGATGTTCGGGTTAGATGGATTGGCCATGCTAAATTGTCCCCTTGTATCCAAAGATGTTTGGGTTAGATGGATTGGCCATGCTAAATTGTCCCCTTGTATCCAAAGATGTTTGGGTTAGATGGATTGGCCATGCTAAATTGTCCCCTAGTATCCAAAGATGTTCGGGTTAGATGGATTGGCCATGCTAAATTGTCCCCTTGTATCCAAAGATGTTTGGGTTAGCTGGATTGGCCATGCTAAATTGTCCCTTAGTATCCAAAGATGTTTGGGTTAGGTGGATTGGCTATGCTAAATTGTCCCTTAGTATCCAAAGATATTCGGGTTAGATGGATTGGCCGTGCTAAATTGTCCCCTAGTATCCAAAGATGTTTGGGTTAGGTGGATTGGCCATGCTAAATTGTCCCCTAGTATCCAAAGATGTTTGGGTTAGGTGGATTGGCCATGCTAAATTGTCCCCTAGTATCCAAAGATGTTTGGGTTAGATGGATTGGCCATGCTAAATTGTCCCCTAGTATCCAAAGATGTTTGGGTTAGGTGGATTGGCTATGCTAAATTGTCCCCTAGTATCCAAAGATGTTTGGGTTAGATGGATTGGCCATGCTAAATTGTCCCCTAGTATCCAAAGATGTTTGGGTTAGATGGATTGGCCATGCTAAATTGTCCCTTAGTGTCCAAAGATGTGCAGGTTAGGAGGATTGGCTGTGTATAAAAAAATTGTCCCTTATGTTAGGGGATTAGCAGGGTAAAGGCACAGAGGTATGGAGATAGGGTCTGTGTGGGATTGTTGGTGCAGGCTTGATGGGCCAAATGGCCTCCTGTACTGTAAGAATTCTATGATACACGTGATTCCAGACCCATAGCAACATTGTAGACCTTCAGAATACCCGAACAGCTGGTCATAGAGTCATAGAATCCCCAGTGCAGGAGGAGACCATTTGGCCCATCGAGCCCGCCACAACCACCATCCCTCCCTACCCCCGTAACCCCCACACAGGCACTAAGTGGCAACTCAGACAATCGGGTGTGGAGGCTGGGTGATTTTCACAGTAACTTCACTGCAGTGTCAATGTAAACCTACTTGTGACACTAATAAATAAAATTAAAAATTAACGCTTCCTCCTCGCCACCTGTATTTGGTTCCGATTGCAACACCCAGAGGGATTCCCCTCCCCTCCCCCTCAAACAACAGGTCACTTTAAATCAGGACACAATCGGGTGTAAGGTCACTTTAAGAGCGGTAGGAGGGGTTGTACAAGCGTGGCAGCAAATCAAAGTTCACATTTATTAAAACACAGTCAGAACTCAGAATCAGCAAAGCCCTAACCCAGAAATTAACCTGCTCTGCTTGAAAGAAAAAAAAAAAAATCGATAAACTTTTTAAGAGCAAAAGTAACAAAAAAAAACTTAATAAAAAGTCTTTCCAAAAACAAAAGTGCTGTTTTACTTTCTGTCCAATACCCACCAAGTGTTGGAAACTTTTGCTTTTTAACAAAACAAGTGTTTAAAACTTTTAGATATTTCTCTTTCCCCCCTCCCCAACTCTAAGCCAAGTTAGGTAACTTTAAACTCTTGTGGGTTTTTGTTTTAAATTTTTCATTCCCTTCCCCCTTTCCACTGTTTTTTTTTCCCTACCAAGTATTTTCTTTTCCCCAGCACTGGGAGGGGTTTTTTCGGGCTGTATCTCCGCCTCACTCATTCCTGGAGATGGTCCTGGCCTCCTGCTTGCAATGGGTGCGTTTTAAGAGGCCTCTTCCGTGACTTCGCTTCCCTCCTGCAGCCAAAGTTCCTGGACAAACTTGTCAAACTTTTCTGAAACTTTTTCTGAAGTCCGCGGCCAGGCAAGGGAGGGGCCAGCCAGCCTAGCTGCTCTCCCATTGGCCGGCCTGAAATTAACATACTGCCTCCCATTGGCTGCAACCCAATCCCCCCCGCCCCCCTACCCCCCACCGCGGGGGAAACCTTTTTTTTGAATGAAATTGAAATTGACACAAAAAAAGTTTCTACAACTTTTCTTTTAATGTGGCACATGGGCAGCACTCATTGTCCATCCCTAATTGTGCTTGGGGGGGAGTCGACCGCATCGCTGCGGCTCTGGGGTCACACTTCATCGAATCACAGGGTCCCCCCACAGTGTCGGAGGAGGCCATTCAGCCCATCCAGTCTGCCCCCCCCGACCCACACCACAATCCCGCCCAGGCCCCTGTCCCCGTAACCCCATTAATTTACCCCTAGCTAGTCCCCCTGACACTAAGGGGCAATCCCGCCCAGGCCCCTATCCCCGTAACCCCACTCATTTACCCCTAGCTAGTCCCCCTAACACTAAGGGGCAATCCCGCCCAGGCCCCTATCCCCGTAACCCCATTCATTTACCCTAGCTAGTCCCCCTGACACTGAGGGTCAATCCCATTCAGGCCCCTATCCCCGTAACCCCATTCATTCACCCCAGCTAGTCCCCCTGACACTAAGGGGCAATCCCGCCCAGGCCCCTATCCCCGTAACCCCATTCATTTACCCCTAGCTAGTCCCCCTAACACTAAGGGGCAATCCCGCCCAGGCCCCTATCCCCGTAACCCCATGTATTCACCCTAGCTAGTCCCCCTGACACTAAGGGGCAATCCCGCCCAGGCCCCTATCCCCGTAACCCCATTCATTTACCCCTAGCTAGTCCCCCTGGCACTAAGGGGCAATCTTGTTCAGGCCCTATCCCCGTAACCCCAGGGTAAAGACTCGGAGGTATGAAGATAGGGTCTGTGTGGGATTGTCGGTGCAGGCTCGATGGGCCAAATGGCCTCCTGTACTGTAGGGATTCTATGATTCACCTGATTCCAGGCCCATAGCAACATTGTACACATTCAGAATACCCGAACAGCTGGTCATAGAGTCATAGAATCCCGACAGTGCAGGAGGAGGCCATTCGGCCCATCGAGCCCGCACCAACCACAATCCCTCCCAGGCCCTATCCCCATAACCCCCACATAGGCACCAAAGGCAACTTAGCACGGCCAATCAGGTGTGGAGGCTAGGAGATTTTCACAGTAACTTCACTGCAGTGTCAATGTAAGCCCACTTGTGACACTAATAAATATCCCCGTAACCCCATTCATTTACCCCGAGCTAGTCCCCCTGGCACTAAGGGGCAATCCCGCCCAGGCCCCTATCACCGTAACCCCACTCATTTACCCCGAGCTAGTCCCCCTGACACTAAGGGGCAATCCCGCCCAGGCCCCTATCCCCGTAACCCCATTCATTTACCCCTAGCTAGTCCCCCTGATTTGATTTGATTTAGGCACAGTGGCTAGCACTGCTGCCTCACAGCGCCAGGGACCCGGGTTCGATTCCCGGCTTGGGTCACTGTCTGTGCGGAGTCTGCACGTTCTCCCCATGTCTGCGTGGGTTTCCTCCGGGTGCTCCGGTTTCCTCCCATAGTCCCAAAGATCTGCTGGTTAGGTGGATTGGCCATGCTAAATTGCCCCTTGGTGTCAGGGGGACTAGCTAGGGTAAATACATGGGGTTATGGGGGTAGGGCCTGGGTGGGATTGTGGTTGGTGCAGACTCGATGGGCCAGATGGCCTCCTTCTGCACTGTAGGATTCTATGATTATTGTCACATGTATTGGGATACAGTGAAAAGTATTGTTTCTTGCGCGCTATACAGACAAAGCATACTGTTCATAGAGAAGGAAAGGAGAGAGTGCAGAATGTAGTGTTACAGTCATAGCTAGGGTGTAGAGAAAGATCAACTTAATGCGAGGTAGGTCCATTCAAAAGTCTGACAGCAGCAGGAAAGAAGCTGTTCTTGAGTCGGTTGGTACGTGACACTAAGGGGCAATTTAGCATGGCCAATCTCCCTAACCCTGACACTGAGGATCACCTACAACCTGTCCTGGTCCCCCCATGCCAACACTATAGTTAAGAAAGCCCCATCAACGCCTCTACTTCCTCAGAAGACTAAGGAAATTTGGCATGTCAGCTATGACTCTCACCAACTTTTACAGATGCACCATAGAAAGCATTCTTTCTGGTTGTATCACAGCTTGGTCTGGGCTCCTGCTCTGCCCAAGACCACAAGGAACTACAAAAGGTCGTGAATGTAGCCCAATCCATCGCGCAAACCAGCCTCCCATCCATTGACTCTGTCTACACTTCCTGCTGCCTCGGGAAAAAGCAGCCAGCATAATCAAGGACCCCCCACGCACCCCGGACATTCTCTCTTCCACCTTCGTCCGTCGGGGAAAAGATACAAAAATCTGAGGTCACGTACCAACCGACTCAAGAACAGCTTCTTCCCTGCTGCTGTCAGACTTTTGAATGGACCGACCTCGCATTAAGTTGATCTTTCTCTACACCCTAGCTATGACTGTAACACTACATTCTGCACTTGTTTCCTTCTCTATGAACGGTATGCTTTGTCTGTATAGCACGCAAGAAACAATACTTTTCACTGCATCCCAATACATGTGACAATAATAAATCAAATCCTTCTCCCCTATGTACTCTATGAATGGTATGCTTTGTCTGTATAGCGCGCAAGAAACAATACTTTTCACTGTATCCCAATACATTTGACAATAATAAATCAAATCAAATCAAATTTATCACGGCCAATTCACCTAACCTGCACATCTTTGGACTGTGGGAGGAAACCGGAGCACCCGGAGAAAACCCACACAGACACGGAGAGAATGTGCAAAGTCCAGACAGACAGTGACCCGAACCGGGAGTCGAACCCGGGTCTCTGGTGCTGTGAGGCAGCAGTGCTAACCCACTGTGCCACCCATCATTTGATTTAATTTGATTTATTATTGTCACATGTATTAGCATATCGTATTGTTTCTTGCACGCTATACAGGGAAAGCATACTGTTCATAGAAAAGGAAAGGAGAGAGTGTTACAGTCATAGCTAGGGTGTCAAGAAAGATCAACTTAATACGAGGTGGGTCCATTCAATGTAGGCCAGACCGGGTAAGGACAGCAGATTTCATTCCCTAAAGGGAATCAGATGGGTTTTTCCGACAATGGATCATCAGTAGATTCTTAATCCCAGATATTTTTTTATTGAATTCAAATTCCACCAGCTGCCGTGGCGGGATTCGAACCCGGGTCCCCCCAGAACATTAGCTGAGTTTCTGGATTAATAGTCTAGTGATAATACCACTAGGCCATCGCCTCCCCTAAACATGTTCTAATTATTCCCCTATATCTCCCAATTTGGTAGTTGTTTTATTAAAGTTTATGAAAATTGTTCCTATCTCTTTGCTAACTACTATTTACAAACTTTTGTTTCCAGTTTATGAGCCATTTTTTGAAATGGATTAATAATACATTTCCTGATGTGGAGATGCCGGCGTTGGACTGGGGTAAGCACAGTAAGAAGTCTCACAACACCAGGTTAAAGTCCAACAGGTTTATTTGGAATCACGAGCTTTCGGAGCGCTGCTCCTTCATTCATTTCCTCCAAGTGCTCTGGTCCCACAGTCTGAAAGATGTGCTGGTTCGGGTGCATTGGCCGTGCTAAATTCTCCCTCAGTGTTACCCCAACAGGCGCCGGAGTGTGGCGACTGGGGGATTTTCACAGTAACTTCATTGCAGTGTTAATGTAAGCCTACTTGGGACATGAATAAATAAACTTTAAACTTTAACTCTGTCTCTCTCTCTGTGCCTCTCTCTCTGCCTCTCTCTCTCTGCCTCTCTTTCTCTCTCTGCCTCTCTCTCTCTCTGCCCCCCTCTCTCTCTGTCTCTCTCTGCCTTTCTCTCTCTCTGCCTCTCTCTCTCTCTGCCTCTCTTTTTCTGCCTTGCTCTCTTTTTCTGCCTCTCTCTCTCTCTCTGCCTCTCTCTCTCCGCCTCTCTCTCTCTCTGCCTCTCTCTCTCTTTTTCTGCCTTTGGACAGCTCCCAATGTTACTTTATCCTTTTAGTGGTGCAAAGAATAGGGCCCAGCCTCTTGGGAAGTCCCTAGCAGAGAGGATGGGTGCTGGTAATCTATACGAAGTGTCATCGACTTGCGTACAATCAAGACTATTTTTTAAAATTCATTTATGAGGCATGTCACTGGCTGGGCCAGCATTTATTGTGAGAAGTCTCACAACACCAGGTTAAAAGTCCAACAGGTTTATTTGGTAGCAAAATCTATCTGTAACCCCCCACGACTGGCTTGGGCTTGCAAAATCTCACTAACTGTCCTGTCTGGAGATAATACACATCTCTTTAACCTGTGCTTAACCCTCTCTCCACTCACATTGTCTGTACCTTTAAGACTTGATTACCTGTCAAGACTCGCATTCCAACCATTATCTTGTAAATTGAGTTTGTGTCTTTATATGCCCTGTTTATGAACAGAACTCCCACTCACCTGACGAAGGGGCAGCGCTCCGAAAGCTAGTGGGTTTTGCTACCAAATAATCGAACCCGGGTCCCTGGCGCTGTGAGGCAGCAGTGCTAACCCACTGTGACACCGAGCCGCCTTGGGAAAGAGCCTCTGACTATCCATTCTGTCCATGCCCTTCATAATCGTGTAGACTTCTGTCAGTCCAAAGGTGTGCTGGTTAGGTTGATTGGCCGTGCTAAATTGGCACTTAGGGCTGGATATCCCGGCCACGCTCGCCCCCCCCCCCCCTCAAAAGTCCCGCCACTGGTCAACGGACCTTTGCATGGTCTGCACCTGCTCCCCCCTCTACGATTCCTGTGGCGGGCAGAACGGGAAAAGTCTGGTGTTAGTGTTGGGGGATGAGCAGGGTTAAGATGTGGGATCGCGGGGGATAGGGCCTGGGTGGGATTGTTGTCGGTGAAGGCTCAATGGGCTGAATGGCCTCCTCCTGCACTGTAAGGATTCTAACTTGGCATGCTACGCCCCGTACAATTCGCTACGCGGGTCACACCAGTCGTCCCGGTTTTACAACCCAATCCGTCTCTGTGGGGGTGTCGATAAATTGGACTCAATTGGACAGATACCCGATGCCACACAGAGAAGACTTGGAGGCAAAATTGGCTGGGGGGTCTTATATTCTCCAAATTGGATATAAGCCAAGCCTACCTCCAACTGAAAGCTTGAGATGTCCTCCCGGAAATGTGTGACTATAAGTACCCCCAAAGACCATAAGACATAGGAACAGAATTAGGCCACTCGGCCCATCGAGTCTGATCCACCATTCAATCATGGCTGGTATTTTTCTCATCCCCATTCTCCTGCCTTTTCCCCATAACCCCTGATCCCCTTATTAATCAAGAACCTATCTATCTCTGACTTAAAGACACTCAATGACCCGGCCTCCACAGCCTTCTGCGGCAAAGAGTTCCACAGATTCACCACTCTCTGGCTGAAGAAATTCCTCCTCATCTCCATTCTAAAGGATCGTCCCTTTAGCCTGAGGTTGGGCCCTCTGGTTCTAGTTTTTCCCACTCGTGGAAACATCCTCTCCACGTCCATTCTATCCAGGCCTCGCAGTATTCTGTAAGTTTCAATAAGATCCCAACTCATCCTTCTAAACTCCAATGAGTACAGACCCAGAGTCCTCAACCGTTCCTCATACGACAAGCTCTTCATTCCAGGGATCATTCTTGTGAACCTCCTCTGGACCCTTTCCAAGGCCAGCACATCCTTCCTTAGATACGGGGCCCAAAACTGCTCACAATACTCCAAATGGGGTCTGACCAGAGCCTTATACAGCCTCAGAAGTACATCCCTGCTCTTGTATTCTAGCCCTCTCGACATGAATGCTAACATTGCATTTGCCTTCCTAACTGCCGACTGAACCTGCACGTTAACCTGAAGAGAATCTTGGACAATGACTCCCAAGTCCCTTTGTGTTTCTGATTTCCTAAGCATTTCCCCAGTTGGAAAATAGTCTATGCCTCCATTCCTCCTTCCAAAGTGCCATAACCTCACACTTTTCCACAAAGGACTGTATGAGTACACTGGCTTGTCTTTTGGGGTGTCTTCAGCTGGTATTGTCTTCCAAAGGGTAATGGAGAACATCCTTCAAGGAGTACCCAGAGTTGCGGTCTGACTGGATGGTGTGTTAATTGCAGGAGCCACTTGTTGAGGAACATTTGGAAAGTTTGGACGAAGCTTTAGGGGGTTTCTCTGAGGCTGGGGTCAGGCTAAAAAGGGAAAAGTGTGTGTTCCAGCTAAACAAAGTGATATATCTTGGATACAGTGTCAATAAGGATGGACTATACCCCATCGAGGAGAAGGTGAAGGCCATAAAAGTCCATAAGAGCAGAATTAGGCCATTCGGCCCATCGAGTCTGCCCCGGCATTCGATCATGACTGACATGGTTCTCAAACCCATTCTCCCATTTTTTTTCCCCCGTAACCCTTAATCTCCTTACCAATCAAGAACCTATCTATCTCTGTCTTAAAGACATTCAGTGACCCGACCTCCTCTGTGGCAGTGAATTCCACAGATTCACCAACCTCTGGCTGAAGAAATTCTTCCTCATCTCGCTTCTAAAGGGTCGTCCCTTTACTCTGAGGCTGTGCCTCGGATCCCAGTCTCTCCGACTACTGGAAACATCTTCCCCACGTCCACTCTATCCAGGCCTTTCAGTATTCTGTAAGTTTCAATGAGATCCCTCCCCCTCCCCATCACACTAACTGGCCTCCCATCCATTGACTCTGTCTACACTTCCCGCTGCCTCGGGAAAAGCAGCCAGCATAATTAAGGACCCCACACAACCCGGACATTCTCTCTTCCACCTTCTTCCGTCGGGAAATAGATACAAAAGTCTGAGGTCACGTACCGACCGACTCAGGAACAGCTTCTTCCCTGCTGCTGTCAGACTTTTGAATGGACCGACCTCGCATTAAGTTGATCTTTCTCTACACCCTAGCTATGACTGTAACACCACATTCTGCACTCTCTCCTTTCCTTCTCTATAAACGTATGCTTTGTATAGCGCACAAGGAACAATACTTTTCACTGTATCCCAATACATGTGACAATAATAAATCAAATCAAATCAGAATCCTCAAATGGTCCTCATATGTCAAGCTTTTCATTCGTGGGATCATTCTCGTGAACCTCAAAGAACAAAGAAAATTACAGCACAGGAACAGGCCCTTCGGCCCTCCAAGCCTGCACCGACCATGCTGCCTGACTGAACTAAAACCCCCTACCCTTCCGGGGACCATATCCCTCCATTCCCATCCTATTCATGTACTTGTCAAGATGTCCCTTAGAAGTCACTATCGTATCTGCTTCCACTACCTCCCCCGGCAGCGAGTTCCAGGCACCCACCACCCTCTGTGTAAACAACTTGCCTCGTACATCTCCTTTAAACCTTGCCCCTCGCACCTTAAACCTGTGCCCCTAGTAATTGACTCTTCCACCCTGGGGAAAAAGCTTCTGACTATCCACTCTGTCCATGTCCCTCATAATCTTGTAGACTTCTATCAGGTCACCCCTCAACCTCCGTCGTTCCAGTGAGAACAAACCAAGTTTCTCCGACTCTCCTCATGGCTGACCCCCTCCCTACCAGGCAACATCCTGGTGAACAGAATTGAACACTATATTCCACGGGCAGCGCGGTGGCACTGTGGTCAGCACCGCTGCTTCACAGCGACAGGGACCTGGGTTCGATTCCCGGCTTGGGTCACTGTCTGTGTGGAGTTTGCACATTCTCCCCGTGTCTGCGTGGGTTTCCTCCGGGTGCTCCGGTTTCCTCCCACAGTCCAAAGATGTGCGGGTTAGGTCGATTGGCCACGCTAAAAATTGTCCTTAGTGTCCTGAGATGCGGTAGGTTAGAGGGATTAGTGGGTAAATATGGAGGGATATGGGGGTAGGGCCTGGGTGGGATTGTGGTCGGTGCAGATAAAGGGGGATAAAGGGGGAGGTGGCTAGATGGGTGGAGAACTGGCTTGGTCACAGAAGACAGAGGGTGGTAGTGGAAGGGTCTTTTTCCGGCTGGAGGCCTGTGACTAGTGGTGTTCCGCAGGGCTCTGTATTGGGACCTCTGCTGTTTGTGATTTATATAAACGATCTGGAAGAAGGTGTAACTGGGGTGATCAGTAAGTTTGCGAACGACACAAAATTGGCAGGACTTGCAGATAGTGAGGAGCATTGTCAGAAGCTACAGAAGGATATAGATAGGCTGGAAATTTGGGCAAAGAAATGGCAGATGGAGTTCAATCCTGATAAATGCGAAGTGATGCATTTTGGTAGAAATAATGTAGGGAGGAGCTATACGATAAATGGCAGAACCATAAAGGGTGTAGATACGCAGAGGGACCTGGGTGTGCAAGTCCACAGATCCTTGAAGGTGACGTCACAGGTGGAGAAGGTGGTGAAGAAGGCATATGGCATGCTTGCCTTTATAGGACGGGGCATAGAGTATAAAAGTTGGGGTCTGATGTTGCAGATGTATAGAACGTTGGTTCGGCTGCATCTGGAATACTGCGTCCAGTTCTGGTCGCCACACTACCAGAAGGACGTGGAGGCTTTGGAGAGAGTACAGAGGATGTTTACCAGGATGTTGCCTGGTATGGAGGGGCTTAGTTATGAGGAGAGATTGGGTAAACTGGGGTTGTTCTCCCTGGAAAGACGGAGGATGAGGAGAGACCTAATAGAGGTGTATAAAATTATGAAAGGCATAGATAGGGTGAACGGTGGGAAGCTTTTCCCCAGGTCGGTGGTGACGTTCACGAGGGGTCATAGGTTCAAGGTGAGGGGGGGAGGTTTAACACAGATATCAGAAGGACGTATTTTACACAGAGGGTGGTGGGGGCCTGGAATGCGCTGCCGGGCAAGGTGGTGGAGGCGGACACACTGGGAACGTTTAAGACTTATCGAGATAGCCACATGAACGGAGTGGGAATGGAGGGATACAAAAGAATGGTCTAGTTTGGACCAGGGAGCGGCGCGGGCTTGGAGGGCCGAAGGGCCTGTTCCTGTGCTGTATTGTTCTTTGTCTGTTGACTCGATGGGCCGAATGGCCTCTTTCTGCACTGTAGGGTTTCTATGACTCGATGAAAAGTGCCTTGGAGTTCCTCTGGTCTCCTCTGGTCCCTCTCCAGCACATCCTTCCTTAGATACGGGGCCCAAAGTTACTCACAATGGCTGGAATTTTACTGGCGGGTGAGGCTCGGAGAACGGCCTTCTTCGTTGGCCTCGGGTGGGATTGTACAAACCTCGGGCGGACGTTGTGGTAAAATTTCACCCAATATCATTCCAACTGTGGTCTTCTAAAGCCTTATAAAGCCTCAGTAGTCCATTCCTTATGGATTGTACTTTTAAAAAGGGGATCCAACTCCAAGGGACACAACAGAGTAGAAGCCTTTCCTAGGTCTCATCTTCGGAAAATCCATTCCGTGTCCCTTGGAGTTGGATCCCCTTTTTAAAAGTACAATCCATAAGGAATGGACTACTGAGGCTTTATAAGGCTTTAGAAGACCACAGTTGGAGTTATATTGGGTGAAATTTTACCACAACGTCCGCCCGAGGTTTGTACAATCCCACCCGAGGCCAACGAAGAAGGCCGTTCTCCGAGCCTCACCCGCCGGTAAAGTTCCAGCCATTGTGAGTAACTTTGGGCCCCGTATCTAAGGAAGGATGTGCTGGAGAGGGACCAGAGGAGACCAGAGGAACTCCAAGGCACTTTTCATCGAGTCATAGAAACCCTACAGTGCAGAAAGAGGCCATTCGGCCCATCGAGTCAACAGACAACACAACCGTGCTAACACCCCCCTAAAAATAAAAATGGTCATGGCAAACGTCACAAGGCTCAAGATGGCGCCGGGGCGAGGCTTCTTCTTGCAAGCTGTGCCCACCATACCTTCTCATTCTATCTTTTACTCTCATTCTACACTTCTAAAACTTCATTCTAGCTCTTTTAAACTCTCCAACAATACTCTACTTAAATCTCTTCTTCCCTGCTGCCATCGGACTCTTGATTAGACCACCCTAGGCGATGGCCGAGTGGTATTATCGCTGGACTATTATCATAGAATCCCTACAGTGCAGAAGGAGGCCATTCGGCCCATCGAGTCTGCACTGACCACAATCCCACCCCAGGCCCTACCCCCACATATTTTACCCACTAATCCCTCTAACCTACGCATCTCAGGATTCTAAGGGGCAGTTTTTAAACTGGCCAATCAACCTAACCTGCACATCTTTGGACTGTGGGAGGAAACCGGAGCACCCGGAGGAAACCCACGCAGACACGAGGAGAATGTGCAAACTCCACACAGACAGTGACCCGAGCCGGGAATCGAACCCGGGACCCTGGAGCTGTGAAGCAGCAGTGCTAACCACTGTGCCACCGTGCCGCCCAGAAACTCAGCCAATGTTCTGGGGAAACCAAGAGAGACTTTTGGTTTCCCCAGAAGCTTTGACAAAGGGTCATCTGGACTCGAAACGTCAGTTCTTTTCTCTCGTTACAGATGCTGCCAGACCTGCTGAGATTTTCCAGCATCTTCCCTTTTGGTTTCAGATTCCAGCAACCGCAGTAATTTGCTTTTATCCAATGTTCTGGGGGATCCGGGTTCGAATCCCGCCGCGGCCAATAGTGGAATTTGAATTCAATAAAAATATATCTGGGATTAAGAATCTACTGATGACCCCATTGTCGATTGTCAGAAAAACCCATTTGGTTTCTTTGGGGAAGGAAATCTGCCGTCCTTACCCGGTCTGGCCTACATGTGACTCCAGAGCCACAGCCAATGTGGTTGACTCTCAACTGCCCTCCAAGAGCAACTAGGGATGGGCAATAAATGCTGGACCCAGCCAGCGACTCCCACGTCCCATAAATGAATGAAAAAAAATCTTGCATTAAGTTGATCTTTCTCTACACCCGAGCTTTGACTGTAACACTGCATTCTGCACTCTCTCCTTTCCTTCTCTATGAACGGTATGCTTTGTCTGTTTAGCAAGAAACCATACTTTTCACCGTATACTAATCATATCATAGAATCCCCAAAAGGACATGAGGAGGCCATTCGGCCCATCGAGTCTGCACCAATCACAATCCCACCCAGGCCCTATTCCCATAACCCCACATGTTTACCCTGCCGATCCCCTGACACTCAGGGGCAATTTAGCACGGCCAATCCATCTAACCCGCACATCTTTGGATTGTGGGAGGAAACCGGAGTGAGTTCCAGGCACCCACCACCCTCTGTGTAAAACATCTGCCTCGTACGTCTCCTTTAAACCTTGCCCCTCGCACCTTAAACCTATGCCTCCGGAGCACCCGGAGGAAACCCACGCAGACACGGGGAGAATGTGTAAATTCCACATGGACAGAGGACCCGAGCCGGGAATCGAACCCGGGTCCCTGGCGCTGTGAGGCAGCAGTGTTCACCACTGTGCCACCTTATTGTTGTCCTTACCCGGTCTGGCCTACATGTGACTCCAGAGCCACAGCAATGTGGTTGATTCTCAACTGCCCTTCAAGGGGCAACCAGGGATGGGCAATAAATGCTGACCCAGCCAGCGACGCCCATGTCCCATAAATGGAAAAAAGAACTTCCCATTGAGTTGATCTTTCTCCACACCCTAGCTATGACTGGAACATTATATTCTGCACTCTCCCCTTTCCTTAGAACATAGAACAGTACAGCACAGAACAGGCCCTTCGGCCCACGATGTTGTGCCGAGCTTTATCTGAAACCAAGATCAAGCTATCCCACTCCCTATCATCCTGGTGTGCTCCATGTGCCTATCCAATAACCGCTTAAATGTTCCTAAAGTGTCTGACTCCACTATCACTGCAGGCAGTCCATTCCACACCCCAACCACTCTCTGCGTAAAGAACCTACCTCTGATATCCTTCCTATATCTCCCACCACGAACCCTATAGTTATGCCCCCTTGTAATAGCTCCATCCACCCGAGGAAATAGTCTTTGAACGTTCACTCTATCTATCCCCTTCATCATTTTATAAACCTCTATTAAGTTTCCCCTCAGCCTCCTCTGCTCCAGAGAGAACAGCCCTAGCTCCCTCAACCTTTCCTCATAAGACCTACCCTCCAAACCAGGCAGCATCCTGGTAAATCCCCTCTGCACTCTTTCCAGCGCTTCCACATCCTTCTCTATTCCTTTCCACTGTATACTAATACATGTAAGAAGTTTAACAACACCAGGTGAAAGTCCAACAGGTTTATTTGGTAGCAAAAGCCACACAAGCTTTCGGAGCCCCAAGCCCCTTCTTCAGCTGAGTGGGAATTCCCACTCACCTGAAGATGGGGCTTGGGGCTCCGAAAGCTTGTGTGGCGTTTGCTACCAAATAAACCTGTTGGACTTTAACCTGGTGTTGTTAAACATCTTACTGTGTTTACCCCAGTCCAACACCGGCATCTCCACATCATGATTACTAATACATGTGACAATAATAAATCAAATCAAATCAAAATACAAAAAGGAGGAAGCTCTTATAAGGGTGAAACACCGATTACTATCGACAAACGCACTGACCCACTATGACCCACAAAAACTCATCATCGTCTACAACGCCTCCCCCCATGGAGGGACTGTCATCACAGAATCCCTACAGTACAGAAGGAGACCATTCGGCCCATCAAGACTGTACCAACCACAATCCCACCCAGGCCCTATTTCCATAACCCTTCATATCTATCTTGCTCATCCTCCTGACACTAAGGGGCAATTTAACACGGCCAATCCACCTAATCTACACATCCTTGGACACTAAGGATTGGCCGTGCTAAATTGCCCCTTAGTGTCCAAAGATGTGCGGGTTAGGTTGATTGGCCAGGTTAAAAATTGCCCCTTAGAGTCCTGAGATGCGTAGGTTAGAGGGATTAGCGGTTAAAATATGTGGGGGTAGGGCCTGGGTGGGATTGTGGTCGGTGCAGACTCGATGGGCCGAATGGCCTCCTTCTGCACTGTAGGGATTCTATGATTCTATGATTCTATGTGTGGGTTAGGTGGATTGGCCGTGCTAAATTGCTCCTTAGTGTCCAAAGATGTGCGGGTTAGGTGGATTGGCCATGCTAAATTGCCCCTTAGAACCCCAAGATGTGCAGGTTAGTGGATTGGCCATACTAAATTGCCCCTTATTCCCCCAAGATGTGCAGGTTAGGTGGATTGGCCATGCTAAATTGCCCCTTCGTGTCCCAAGATGTGCAGGTTAGGTGGATTGGCCATGCTAAATTGCCCCTTAGTGTCCAAAGATGCGCAGGTTAGGTGGATTGGCCATGCTAAATTGCCCCTTAGTGTCCAAAGATGTGCAGGTTAGGTGGATTGGCCATGCTAAATTGCCCCTTCGTGTCCCAAGATGTGCAGGTTAGGTGGATTGGCCATGCTAAATTGCCCCTTCGTGTCCCAAGATGTGCAGGTTAGGTGGATTGGCCATGCTAAATTGCCCCTTAGTGTCCAAAGATGCGCAGGTTAGGTGGATTGTCCATGCTAAATTGCCCCTTAGTGTCAGAGGGGACGAGCAGGGTAATTACGTGGGATCACGGGGATAGGGCCTGGGTGGGATTGGTTGCCGGTGCAGGATGCTCGATGGGCTGAAAGGCCTCCCTCTGCACTGTCGGGATTCTATGAATCTATGATACAACCAGAAGGTCCCACCAGCAGCCTCATTACATCCCTGGGAATGTCCGGGGAGACCTTGGGTGTGAGTACACGCAGAGATCGCAGGGGCATTTATGAGTTCTATGTTCCTAACGTTGACTGATATGGACTGACCATTGATACAACGGATGGCCTCTGCAACCTCTCTTAACATCACAGAAAAGCTCCGGTCGTCTTTCAGCACACTCACGGTATACCAGAGATCCTTATAGAAACATAGAAAACTACAGCACAAAACGGGCCCTTCGGCCCCACAAGTTGTGCCGAACATATCCCTACCTTCTAGGCCTACCTATAACCCTCCATCCTATTAAGTCCCATGTACTCATCCAGGAGTCTCTTAAAAGACCCTATTGAGTTTGCCTCCACCACCACTGACGGCAGCCGATTCCACTCGCCCACCACCCTCTGTGTGAAAACCTTCCCCCTAACATTTCCCCTGTACCTACCCCCCAGCACCTTAAACCTGTGTCCTCTCGTAGCAGCCATTTCCACCCTGGGAAAAAGCCTCTGAGAGTCCACCCGATCTATGCCTCTCAACATCTTATACACCTCTATTAGGTCTCCTCTCATCCTACGTCTCTCCAAGGAGAAAAGACCGAGCTCCCTCAGCCTATCCTCATAAGGCATGCCACTCAATCCAGGCAACATCCTTGTAAATCGCCTCTGCACCCTTTCAATCTTTTCCACATCCTTCCTGTAATGAGGCGACCAGAACTGAGCACAGTACTCCAAGTGGGGTCTGACGAGGGTAATGGATAACGGATAATGAGATGCTGTTTACAAGTGGGGCGTTCCAAACCTTCGTAGCCACACCACAAACGGAGTGAGGCAAGTCCGCAAGGCGCCAATCTTCAAACGGCCTGGCTGAATGAGCAGTCCAGATATTTAAGTCTAAGTTTAGTTATTAGTGTCACAAGTCGGCTGACATTAACACTGTAATGAAGTTACTGTGAAAATCCCCTAGTCGCCACACTCCGGCGCCTGTTCGGGTAACACTGAGGGAGAATTTAGCATATTAAAAACAGAAATTAACTCGGGGCTCCTTGGAAACGAGGCTGACTTGTTTCCCTTTCAACGTAGAGACACAGAAACTAGAGGCAGGAGGTGGCCATTCGGCCCCTCGAGCCTGTTCCGCCATTCATTTTGATCATGGCTGATCATCAAATTCAATATCCTGATTCCCCCCTCTTCCCCCCCATATCCCTCGATCCCTTTAGTCCCAAGAGTGATATCTAATTTCTTCTTGAAATCACACAACGTTTTGGCCTCAACTACTTTCTGTGGGAGTGAATTCCACACATTCACCACCCTCTGGGTGAAGAAATTTCTCCTCTCCTCAGTTCTAAAAGGTTTACCCCTTATCCTCAAACTATGACCCCCTAGTTCTGGACTCTCCCCACCATCGGGAACATTCTTTCTGAATCTACCCCGTCTAACCCTGTCAGAATTTTATAAGTTTCTATGAGATCCCCCTCTCACTCTTCTAAACTCCAGTGAATATAATCCTAACCGACTTAGTCTCTCCTCATATGACAGAGCTGCCACCCCAGGAATCAGCCTGGTAAACCCTCGCTGTGCTCCCTCTATAGCAAGGACATCAGATAAGGACACCAAAACTGCACCCAATACTCCAGGTGTGGCCTCACCAACGCCCTGTACAATCGCAGCAAAACATCCCTTTCCCTATACTCAAATCCTCTCGCTATGAGGCCTTTTTTACTGCCTGCACTTACTTTCAGCGACTGATGCACAACAGGGTAGATTCAGAAAGAATGTTCCCGATGGTGAGGGGAGTCCAGAACTAGGGGGGTCATAGTTTGAGGATAAGGGGTAAACCTTTTAGGACTGAGGTGAGGAGGAATTTCTTCACCCAGAGGGTGGTGAATGTGTGGAATTCACTCCCACAGAAAGTAGTTGAGGCCAAAACGTTGTGTGATTTCGAGAAGAAATTAGAGATAGCTCTTGGGGCGAAAGCGATCGAGGGATATGGGGGGGGGGGAGGAAGGGGTGGAATCAGGATATTGAATTCGATGATCATAATGAATAGCGGAGCAGGCTTGAGGGGCCGAATGGCCTCCTCCTGCTTCTAGTTTCTGTGTTTCTAAGGAAACACCACGGTCTCACTGAGTATCCACCTCTCTCAACTTATACCCTTATCGGACAACATCACACATGACAACGGGGTATAGCCTCAGCGGAACTATTGATGGGCCTCGGAGTAGACTTGGCCTCACTCTCCCCCAGTCTGAGTGGGAAAATCGAGGGAAAACAAGAAACCATGCTAAATTGCCCCTTCGTGTCCCAAGATGTGCAGGTTAGGTGGATTGGCCATGCTAAATTGCCCCTTAGTGTCCAAAGATGTGCAGGTTAGGTGGATTGGCCATGCTAAATTGTCCCTTCGTGTCCAAAGATGTGTAGGTTAGGTGGATTGGCCATGCTAAATTGCCCCTTAGTGTCCAAAGATGTGCAGGTTAGGTGGATTGGCCGTGCTAAATTGCCCCTTAGTGTCCAAAGATGTGTAGGTTAGGTGGATCGGTCATGCTAAATTGCCTCTTAGTGTCCAAAGATGTGTAGGTTAGGTGGATTGGCCATGCTAAATTGCCCCTTAGTGTCCAAAGATGTGTAGGTTAGGTGGATTGGCCGTGCTAAATTGCCCCTTAGTGTCCAAAGATGTGTAGGTTAGGTGGATCGGCCATGCTAAATTGCCCCTTAGTGTCCAAAGATGTGCAGGTTAGGTGGATTGGCCATGCTAAATTGTCCCTTAGTGTCCAAAGATGTGCAGGTTAGGTGGATTGGCCATGCTAAATTGTCCCTTAGTGTCCAAAGATGTGCAGGTTAGGTGGATTGGCCGTGCTAAATTGCCCCTTAGTGTCCAAAGATGTGTACGTTAGGTGGATCGGTCATGCTAAATTGCCCCTTAGTGTCCAAAGATGTGTAGGTTAGGTGGATTGGCCATGCTAAATTGCCCCTTAGTGTCCAAAGATGTGCGGGTTAGGTGGATTGGCCATGCTAAATTGCCTCTTAGTGTCCAAAGATGTGTAGGTTAGGTGGATTGGCCATGCCAAATTGCCTCTTCGTGTCCAAAGATGTGTAGGTTAGGTGGATTGGCCATGCTAAATTGCCTCTTAGTGTCCAAAGATGTGCAGGTTAGGTGGATTGGCCATGCTAAATTGTCCCTTAGTGTCCAAAGATGTGCAGGTTAGGTGGATTGGCCATGCTAAATTGCCCCTTAGTGTCCAAAGATGTGTAGGTTAGGTGGATTGGCCATGTTAAATTGTCCCTTAGTGTCCAAAGATGTGCAGGTTAGGTGGATTGGCCATGTTAAATTGCCCCTTAGTGTCCAAAGATGTGTAGGTTAGGTGGATTGGCCATGCTAAATTGCCCCTTAGTGTCCAAAGATGTGTAGGTTAGGTGGATTGGCCGTGCTAAATTGCCCCTTAGTGTCCAAAGATGTGTAGGTTAGGTGGATTGGCCGTGCTAAATTGCCCCTTAGTGTCCAAAGATGTGCAGGTTAGGTGGATTGGCCGTGCTAAATTGTCCCTTAGTGTCCAAAGATGTGCAGGTTAGGTGGATTGGCCATGCTAAATTGTCCCTTAGTGTCCAAAGATGTGCAGGTTAGGTGGATTGGCCGTGCTAAATTGCCCCTTAGTGTCCAAAGATGGGGCTCTGGTGGACATCAGCCTGATTGGGTTTTTAAACTGGGAGACACTGTCCTGGTACGAAATTTCGGAGATGGCGCCCCGTGGATCCTTGGAGCCATCTTCTCAAAAACTGGACCAGGTCTCTGAGGGTGTCAAAAATGGAGACCGTGTCGGCGGAGACGCAGTCATAAGTTCATAAGGTAGAGGAGCAGAATCAGGCCATGCAGCCCATCGAGTCTGTCCCGCCATTCGATCATGGCTGATATGCTCCTCATCCTAATTTTCCTGCCCTCTCCCCATAACCCTTCAACCCATTACCAATTAAAAATCTGTCTCACACCTCCTTCAATGTACTCACTGTCCCGGCATCCACCGCTCTTTGGGGCAGCGAATTCCACAGATTCACAACCCTTTGGGAGAAGTAGTTTCTCCTCGACGCTGTTTTAAATTTGTTACCCCTTATCCTAAGACCTCTCGAGCTAGAATGTCCCACCAGAGGAAGCATCTGCTCCACGTCTACTTTATCCACACCTTTTATCATCCAGTATCCCTCAATTTGATCTCCCCTCATTCTTCTAAATTCCAGAGAGTATCGGCCTAAACTGTTCAATCTCTCTTCATACGACAAACCCCTCATCTCTGGAATCAATCTAGTGAACCTCCTCTGAACTGCCTCCAATGTCACTGCATCTTTCCTCAAATAAGGGGACCAAAACTGTGCACAATACTCCAGGTGCGGCCTCACCAATACCTTGTATAGTTGCAACAATACTTCCTCACCTTTATATTCTATTCCTTTAGCTATCAATGCCAACATTCCATTCACTTTCTTTATTATCTGCTGTACCTGCATGCTAGTTTTCTGCGACTCATGAACAAGGACACCCAGATCCCTCTGCACCGGGGCAACCCGAAGTCTCTCCCCATTTAGATAATAAGGCGCCTTCCCATTTTTTCCAATCAAAATGCATGACCTCACACTTATCCATGTTAAACTCCATCTGCCACAATTTGGCCCACTCTCTTGATCTACCTATATCCATTTGTAAGGGGTTGCCATCGAGGTTGAGCCACCTGCAGTGACATTCCGACATTCCTCGAGCAAGAGACGCTCGCCCAGTTGGTATACACTCCCCTGACCAGACTGCACACACAACAGAAAGAAGACCACGGGTCAAAGAGCAAAGATGGCCGCTTAGGAGCGAGGGGGAACCCTCGGACCCGGAGGGGGAGGGGTGTGATAACCCCCATGAGTTCCACGGGGATCTCCCGGTCGGGCTCGCTGAATACGAGTTCCCGCGGTAACAGGACGGCACGGTGGCACAGTGGTTAGCACCGCTGCCTCACAGCTCCAGGGAGCCGGGTTCGATTCCCGGCTCGGGTCATGTGGAGTTTGCACATTCTCCCCCGTGTCTGCGTGGGTTTCCTCCGGGTGCTCCGATTTCCTCCCACAGTCCAAAGATGTGCAGGTTAGGAGGATT
This sequence comes from Mustelus asterias, assembly GCF_964213995.1. Lineage (NCBI taxonomy): Eukaryota > Metazoa > Chordata > Chondrichthyes > Carcharhiniformes > Triakidae > Mustelus > Mustelus asterias. The sequence continues at coordinate 7,741,747 of NC_135831.1, forward strand.
GGCCATGCTAAATTGCCCCTTAGTGATCCAGGATGCGTAGGTTAGAGGGATTAGCACGGTGAGTGTGTGGGGTTATGGGGATAGGGCCTGGGTGGCATTGTTGTTGGTGCAGACTCATGGGCCGAATGGCCTCCTTCTGCACTGCAGTTCCTATGATTCCATGATAATTTCCCTGACACTAAGGGATAACCTGGCATGACCAGTGGATCACTGTTCCTTCGGAAACCCACGCAGACATGGGGAGAACGTGCAAACTTCACACAGATGGTCACCCGGGGCTGGAATCAAACCCGGGTCCCTGGCGCTGTGAGGCAGCAGTGCTAACCACTGTGCCACCCAACATTGTCAGGGACATTGTCAGGGACGCAAAAACCCAGTCTGCAGGTGCAACAGGTGATCAAGAAGGCAAATGGGATGTTGGCCTATATCGCAAGGGGGATAGAATATAAAAGCAGAGATGTCTTGTTGCATCTGTACAGGGCATTGGTGAGGCCGCAGCTGGAATACTGTGTGCAGTATTGGTCCCCTTATTTGCGGTAGGATATATTGGCCTTGGAGGGAGTGCAGAGAAGGTTCACCAGGTTGATACCAGAGATGAGGGGTGTTGATTATGAGGAGAGACTGAGCAGATTGGGTTTGTACTCGTTGGAATTTAGAAGGCTGAGGGGGGATCTTATAGAGACCTATAAGATAATGAAGGGGCTGGATAGGGTCGAGGTGGAGAGATTATTTCCACTTAGAAAGGAAGCTAGAACTAGAGGGTACAGCCTCAAAATAAAGGGGGGTCAGTTTAGGACAGAGTTGAGGAGGAACTTCTTCTCTCAGAGGGTGGTGAATCTCTGGAATTCTCTGCCCACTGAAGTGGTGGAGGCTACCTCGTTGAATATGTTTAAATCACGGATAGATGGATTCCTGATCGGTAAGGGAATTAGGGGGTTATAGGGATCAGGCGGGTAAGTGGAACTGATCCACTTCAGATCAGCCATGATCTTATTGAATGGCGGGGCAGGCTCAAGGGGCTAGATGGCCTACTCCTGCTCCTATTTCTTATGTTCTTATTTCCAAATGTTCCACAATGGTGGCACGGTAGCACAGTGGTTAGCACTGCTGCTTCACAGCTCCAGGGTCCCGGGTTCGATGCTCGGGTCACTGTCTGTGTGGAGTTTGCACATTCTCCTCGTGTCTGCGTGGGTTTCCTCCGGGTGCGCCGGTTTCCTCCCACAGTCTAAAGATGTGTGGGTTAGGTTGATTGGCCAGGTTAAAAAATTGCCCCTGAGATGTGTAGGTTAGAGGGATTAGCGGGTAAATATGTGGGGGTAGGGCCTGGGTGGGATTGTGGTCGGTGCAGACTCGATGGGCCGAATGGCCTCCTTCTGCACTGTAGGGTTTCTATGATTCTATTTCAGCCACCATTCTGTACCACCCACAGTCATGAGATAACAATTTTGGCCAAACACTCCAAGGAGTTTTGTGAAGATAGCCTACACCCTAAGTTGTACATTTGATTTTGGGATTGGTAAACATAAGGTGTTTCACCCCATGGATAATTCAAGTGACCCACTAGGAAGCTTTTATCAAACAAAGTTTAGTTCGGAACATAGCTAAAATATAGCTAAAACATAGCCCCTTACTATGCCCCTGATACACCTCTGACTGTGTGGCCACATTCCCCTCTAACTCGATTCTCAAGTTTGCTGACGACACCACCGTAGTGGGTCGGATCTCCAACAATGATGAGACGGAGTACAGGAATGAGACAGAGAATCTGGTGAACTGATGGGAGGACAATAATCTCTCCCTCAATGTCAACAAAACAAAGGAGACTGCCATCGACTTCAGGAAGCGTAAAGGAGAACATGCCCCGGTCTACATCAATGGGGACGAAGTGGAAACAGTTGAGAGCTTCAAGGTTCGAAGTGTCCAAAGAACAAAGAATACAGCACGGGGACAGGCCCTTCGGCCCTCGAAGCCCGCGCCGCTCCTAGGTCCAAACTAGACCATTCTTTTGTATCCCTCCATTGCCACTCCGTTCATGTGGCTGTCTAGATAAGTCTTAAACGTTCCCAGTGTGTCCGCCTCCACCACCTTGCCCGGCAGCACATTCCAGGCCCCCACCACCCTCTGTGTAAAATACGTCCTTCTGATATCCGTGTTAAACCTCCCCCCCCTCACCTTGAACCTATGACCCCCTCGTCCAGATCACCAACAACCTGTCCTGGTCCCTCCATGTCGACACTACAGTTAAGAGAGCCCACCAAGACCAGAAAAATGGACTTAAGGCCACAGTCAGATCAACCATGAATGAGGAGCAGGATCAATGGGCCGAATGGTCTCCTGATGCTATTATTTTATTTATCAGTGTCACAAGAAGACCTACAGGTGGCAGAGTGGTTAACACCGCTGCCTTACAGCAGCCAGGGGCCCAAGTTCGATTCCCGGCTTGGGTCACTCTCTGTGCGGAGTCTGCGCGTTCTCTCCCCGTGTTGGTTTCCTCCGGTTTCCTCCCACAGTCCAAAAGATGTGCTGGCCAAGTGGATTGGCCGTGGTAAATTCTCCGTCAGTGTTACCCGGACAGGCACCAGTGTGTGCCAACTAGGGGATTTTCACAGTAACCTCATTGCAGTGTTGTCTACTTGTGACACAAATAAATAACACTGCAGATTCTGTGCCTTTAAGAAATGTATTTTCATCACTTCATCATTTTGTCGGCACCATGTTGTCTGCAGCCGATGTCCTTTATTGATACTGCAGCAGTATAATTGATATCATGTTGATTTTAATCTGAACTAATGCAGTGTTCTGTGGTTTTAATGTTTCCCCTGGGATTGGAGTTTGATTGGGGGATGATTGACAGGTCATGTCATGTGACTGAAGGACAGCAGGTTTTCACAGAGCTTGGTCACTGACGGGCAATTTAGCATGGCCAATCCATCTAACCCACACATCTTTGGACACTAAGGGACAATTTAGCATGGTCAATCCACCTAACCTGCACATCTTTGGACACTAAGGGGCAATTTAGCACGGCCAATCCAACTAACCTACACATCTTTGGACACTAAGGGACAATTTAGCACGGCCAATCCACCCAACCTGCACATCTTTGGACACTATGGGGCAATTTAGCATGGCCAATCCACCCAACCTGCACATCTTTGGACACTAAGGGGCAATTTAGCACGGCCAATCCACCTAACCCGCACATCTTTGGACACTAAGGGGCAATTTAGCACGGCCAATCCACCTAACCCGCACATCTTTGGACACTAAGGGGCAATTTAGCACGGCCAATCCAACTAACCTACACATCTTTGGACACGAAGGGGCAATTTAGCATGGCCAATCCACCTAACCTACACATCTTTGGACACTAAGGGGCAATTTAGCATGGCCAATGCACCTAACTCACATGTCGTTCGGACTGTGGAAGGAAACCGGAGCTCCCGGAGGAAACCCACGCAGAAACATGGAGAACGTGCAGACTCCGCACAGACAGTGACCCAAGCCGGGCATCAAACCCAGGTTCTGAGGTAGAAATGGCAACCACCGTGCGGACTAGCTAGGGTAAATACACAGGGGTGAGGGGGATAGGGCCTGCGTGGGATTGTGGCCGGAACCGGCTAGATGGGCTGAATGGCCTCCCTGTGCACTGTGGGGAAGCTGTGATTCAGAATCACAGAGATCCTAACAAATAGGAGGAGGGCTGACACTCCCAATTCCATCTCAGACTGTTTGACTGAATGCAGCTGACTCACCCCTGTGGCTTGGTCATGCTGACTGCTGGGCACTGAGTGATCCTCAGAAGGGACGCGGTCCCTTTAAGATGCGGCCCTGCCCTCTCCCCTCTCCCCTCCCCCCGCCAGGCAGAGAGAGGGCAGAATGCTGCGCCTGCGCTGTGACACGGGGCGCACTGCGCAACGGTGTGGCTCGGGACTCGGGGGAGGGAGAAGAACCCGCGCAGGCGCAGTATGCAAAGGAGTCGGAGGAAGGGCGGGGAAAGGGGAAAGCCCGCGCGCAGGCGCAGTAGGGAAAGGAGTCGGAGGGGGGCGGGGAAAGCCCGCACGCAGGCGCACTGAGGAAAGCTGTCACCTCCACCCAACAACAAGAGCACCAAACAGGAGATGGGGGGGGGGGGGGAGACGCAGTGCGCAAAGGGAAGGGGAGCATAGGAGGCGCGCGCAGCCGCAGTGCGCAATAATGAGGGTGGAAGAAGGGACCGGGGCAAAGGCGCGCTGAGCAGAGCTGTCACGCCCACCGCAAGGCGCAGTCAGTCATGACGGGAGGCTGGGGGGGACGGAGGGAAACGAGAACGCGCGCAGGCGCAGTGCGCGTTGGGAACGATGGGGAGTAGGCACGCAGGCGCAGTCCAAAGGTGGGGGACGGGGGAAATGGGATGGAGGTGCGCAGGCGCAAAATCTCCGTGAGGGCAGGGCCAGGAGGAGGAGGAGGAGGATGAGTTGCGCGCATGTGCACTGAGAGAATCCCGTGCCCTCCCTCCGAACCCCGCGGAGGGGAAGAGGAGAAGGGGCGCAGGCGCAATGCGGGTGGGCGGGTCTGCGCCCGCGCATGCGCGGTGCTGAGGGTGGAGGCGGGGCGACAGTAGAGGACGGCCGCGCATGCGGGCTGGAGGGTTATCAGGTGGGCGGGGCGCATGCGCAGCACCGCCCTTTCCTGCCAGGCTTCTCGGACGGTGAGTGGCGTCCATGTGGCGGCGGCTCCGGGCGGCGGGAAGC